>NC_134878.1:1525000-1527500 GCF_041734735.1 Babylonia areolata | reverse complement strand
TTTAGTAATAATTTGAATTTGAACCTCACACAACTTTCCACAACCAAACATAATTTGGTAATAAGTAACTGTCGATTACAACATTCCACCCCCTTCAACGTTTCTCCCAAGAAGTGAACAAATATCACCACCCTTCTTGATTACAACATTCCACCCCCTTCAACGTTTCTCCCAAGAAGTGAACAAATATCACCACCCTTCTCCCTTAAACGTCCCCCCCTCCCCATCCCCACACGCACACACACACACACACACGTCACAAGAGACACACACACAGAGCCACACAGTCACACAGACAGACACAGACACAGGCAGACACACACTATTTCCATGTTGGGAATCTCAAACATTTAAAAAATTGCACATTTACACTATTCCTCCATGTTTCCAATCTCAAACATCTGAAAGTATCCTTGACCTGATAACAATGAGGCTCAAAACACCTTTTCGACCCCTCACCCTCCCAAACCCACAAAACAGAAAAAGAGGGGGGAAAAAAGACAGAAAAAAAAGACAGAGTCGATACCCATCACCGCCCCCTCCCCATGGGTTTCTGTAGGAAAGCAAGCGGTGGTTTGTCGACCACCAGCCAGGAACATATACACAAACGGTATTGATTCAGTGTCCAGTGTTGGGGGTGGTGTGCAAATCATCTCCTGTAGGTCAGACAGACGGGGTACACAGTGCACGTTGGTTTAGCACCGATTTCTGTTATTGCATATCCAGTTAATTGCTCCACTCTGTTATTTTCGTTATTTGATCAAGCCACTGTGCCCCCCGCACACTGCTTTCTGCCCCTGTTCATGCATGTGTTTGACCGCGGGCTGAGACAGCTGTGGTTGCGTGAGGCACAGACCTGTGAAGCATCAGTGTCGTGTCTGAGACAGAGTATCGCTGATAACTTACACGTATCAGAATAGAACAGAACACGTCATGTCTTTGTTACCCAGTGTGCCGGGGTGACGAGGAATAGTGGCGGAGACAAGTACATCAAGGAACAGACACGACTCGGAAATAACAGACTGATACAGTTATATTTTCTTCTTTTTTCTCCACTGAACAAACGGAAGGAACCGATGCACTATAATACTGCATCTGGGAATAACGTAAATGGACCAGTAAGGCAGTTACAACAACCCAAACCAAAGATCTCAAGATACCGCTGTAGAAATCATAAAATCCATCGACACAAGTATCCATGTAGTGATTTTGTAGTATCCATTACAGGGGCGGGGACGAGGGTGCATGACACTACCAGACAATATTCAATGACTTTACTGAACATAATCATCAGAAGTGCCAATTGCCTGATCCAGATTGGTTCTCTATTTGTTGTAACCAATCAGTGATCATTCGCAGAGAAAGGTATGCTCAAACCGAAACATTAATTCTTCGTGGTCGCTATGATGTGAGTTCTGAGGTATTTTTCACTGAATGATTTTCCAGTGTCTCGCGACTTTTTCACAAGCTGCATTTCTTTCTTCTTTCGTTCGATCAATCAAATAATCAATCTACAACGATATACACACACATATATCACTGTTTGATGAAAAGAGTAATCTACCGAACACAGTCTACCACAAAACACACACACACACACACACACACACACACACACACATATATATATATATATATATATATATACAAATAATTGTCAGTGTGTGTGTGTGTGTGTGTGTGTGTGTGTAAGTGAAAGAGCACATTATTGATTCCAAGCAACCACTGCAGGGGGGCATAAAGAATATGTCGTGTTCAGACTTTTTTTTTCTTTTTTTTAAATGGAGGTTGGGAGGAACGCCGCCACATTGGAGACTGCCAGCACAATGCTTCACACAGCCTGTAAACGAGAGAAAGAGACAGTAAAACTGTGATATGTTTCCACTCCCCTGTAATGTCGGGCATCAACAACTAGGCACCAACCTCTCTGTACCGGGAATGGGGACCAAGAGGATGTCGGACATCTAGACACCAACCTCTCTGTACCGGGAATGAGGACCAAGAGGATGTCTGACATCAAAAACTAGACACCAACCTCTCTGTACCGGGAATGGGGACCAAGAGGATGTCGGACATCAACAACTAGACACCAACCTCTCTGTACCGGGAATGGGGACCAAGAGGATGTCAGACATCAACAACTAGGCACCAACCTCTCTGTACCGGGAATGAGGACCAAGAGGATGTCTGACATCAACAACTAGACACCAACCTGTCTGTACCGGGACTGGGGACCAAGAGGATGTCGGACATCAAGAACTAGACACCAACCTCTCTGTACCGGGAATGGGGACCAAGAGGATGTCGGACATCAACAACTAGACACCAACCTCTCTGTACCGGGACTGGGGACCAAGAGGATGTCGGACATCAACAACTAGACACCAACCTCTCTGTACCGGGACTGGGGACCAAGAGGATGTCTGACATCAACAACTAGACACCAACCTCTCTGTACCGGAAATGGGGACCAAGAGGATGTCTGACATCAAAAACTAGA
>NC_134878.1:1517500-1522500 GCF_041734735.1 Babylonia areolata | reverse complement strand
CACACACGCGCGCGCACACACACACACATCACAGGAGCACACCTCCCACGCCATGTAAGCATCTATACACACCCCACGCCAAAACGGAGAGAAGAGGAAAGTGCATAAAAGTGAAAACGAATCCCTGACTATGAAAGAGAGGGGGGAAAAAAACAGAAAGGAAAGAAAGAAAAGAAGATGGAGAGAAAAGACAAGAGAGAAAGGACGGAATGAAGGAAGGGGGGGAGAAATGTATGTGCGTCCTTTCCAGTGGACTGGCCAACAGCGGGCGGCCCCCACAGCCCAGGCAGAAAAAACGATGGCTGGTGAGGAGCGGTGCCAAGCTCATGAAAATCACATTGCACTGCACCCTGCTCCGTGCCTCTCCCCCAACCCTGCCTGCCCTCAACCCCGCAAATCCAATCGCCGCTTTCTTTTTCACTCTCCATTACAGATTACCAGCTTTTTTTCCAGCCCGTGTCCCCCCTCCCTCCCTCCCTCCCTGGCTGGGCCCGATCATGGAGAAAGCCCTTTTCGCCAGACGTCGTTGTCTCGACAGTCAGTCCCCAGGATTTAACAAGCACCAAATCCTGGTAATCTCACGGTTTGGACACCAACCAACACCCGTACCTCACACAATCTTCCTACCTACCACTAAGACACACACACACGCGCGCGCGGTGAAAAGGAGGACGGTTCGCCTCTGCCTTACTAAAACGACAACACGATGAAAAGACAAAAACGGTTATTTACCTCGAAACGCGTTGAAGTGGTTTTTGGAGGCGGCCAGAGGAGGGAAGGGGTTGTCTGGAATTGGGTGAAAATGTTGGGTGGCAGCTGGCACTATGAGCTCATCTTCACATGGACCCTATCAACATAATGCTCCTGGAGGCTTGGTCCAACACCGTCCCGTCATCAACTCCGCACCGCCAAACACAACAATCCAAACAAACTCCCCCCATCCACGCTCTCGATAACACGCCCCGAGAGCAAATGGCGACCAAACGCTAATCTTCAGACGCTCTAATCCTCAGATTTGCTGGCAGAAAACAGACGGAAAGTGGGGAGAAAATTGAAAAAAACTTACGCTCTAACACGGTTGTTGCGGAAGATACAAGGCAAGCTCAACGATTGGCAAGCGACGGCTAGTGCCAAGCCCGGCGCACAGGCTCTACTAAAATCAATAAGAAAAGAGCTTTGTTGATTCGCCCAGTCCTCCTGCAACAACCCTTACTTTCTCCTTCTGCTCCTCCGGCTATTGGCCGCCTTCTCCTGCCTCCTGCTCACTATCTCTGCTTATTACCGTGCGCCTCCAGTCTATTACTGATAATCCACGTCACTTCTCCCATCAAATCCAAGTGAACAAATCGGACCACTCTCGATCTTGTCGAGCGGGGAGGAAACGAGAGAAGACGGGAATCACTCTTGTAAACTGTGTCTCTATTGTGTGGGATTTGTTCTGTATCCACAGCCTACACTTCTTGGGCGGACTGTGGAGGAGTGCTCCAAATATTCTCCGGGTAAAAAAAAAAAAGAAGGAAAAAAAAAGCGGGCTTAGCATTTGTGGGGTCCAAGCTTTGTGCTTAGCAACAATGGGTTTGGCGGCCAGGGGTCGATTTTTCCCTCCCTCGATCGATGCGGCGATGGCACCCGACACTACCACAGTCGTGTTTTCCGTCCTGCTTTGAAAACTTTCCTTCGGAAAAATGCAGTATTCTGCTGTCCGAGAGAGCTGAAGCCTCGTGCGCGTCCTTCCTGAATGTCAAGTGATTTGACCCTTCAGGTACAGTGGCCGCGTGGTGAAGGAGCTTCATTCAGAAAACATGCTGAGGAAAATTTAGTGGTGATGTGTTGTGCTCAGCTCCACACTGTACAGATCACTAATCTTATGGAAAGCAAAGAAATATCTAAGGAAGGTACTAAATGATATGAATTGCCTGTATGATTCTTTTAAATCAAGACGAACAGTTGACCAGAGGAATTGTATCCTCCAGAAACTTCTCTAAAATGTCAAAAGACATTTCGATTCTTTTCAAATGTCCCCGCCCGTTCATTCCCTTCTAACATTATCTATAACAGGGAATCTAAAATCAAACTGGCGGGAAGAGGGTGTAGGGAGGGAGCGGTATTATATATCAGCTGAACAAAACATTAATCCGATTACACGCCGAGTTGTTTCAGTCTTTTTGCAATTCTCAAATCTCGTTCCTGATGGTGATACTCCTCCCGATGAATGTGAAAGTGCTAAATAAAAACACACGATTTTCCTGCTTTATAAAATCGATTTTCTTCCTTTTTTCCCTTTCTTTCCGTTCTGGTTCCTTCTTTTCTTTTTGAGGGAGAGGGGCAAGAGGGTTGGGAAGGTGACTGTAATGGTAGAATCTATGGAGGTTAAGTGGACAAACTGGACGGGTGGCTACACTAGTGTTTTCCTATATATTACGTATTAAAAGTGGACGAAAATAAAAACAAGTGTGCGTGTGTGTGTGAGTCTGTGTGTGTGTGTGTGTGTGTGTAAGAATAAAGTAGTGCGAGGAGGGAGTGTAATGCGGGCTATGGGGCTGGAGGTGGGAGGGAAGAGACGAGTTAGCAGAAACAATAAGTTTGTGTTTTTAAGACGTTGCAGACAAAGAGAAGACGACAGAAAATCAAGAAGGGAAGAGACAGAGAGACAGGAAGGGAGGGTTCTTGGCTTTCCCACTGATAGGATTCCAGTCATCAAAGACACCATTCTCGCCACATCGCCCGGAGGCTAGCCCTTTAGACGGGGTTGTATTTTACACGGAATTGCCGCCTTTGTTCCCTCAAGACCAACCCTCCATCTCATCAGATTAAAATGAAATACAAATTCATCTCTCTCTCTCTCTCTCTCTCTCTCTCTCTCGTAATCCACAGCATCTTCAAAAACGGAAACCCGCTTTACAACATCAACTGTATCCTTTTTTGTTTCTTTCTTTTAACTAAGATAATTTAACTGAAACACAGAGCAATGCTGTCATTTTTTTGTTTTTTTTCAAGTCACGAAGATAATTTCTGATAAAATGTTTTTAATATATATTCTGGATCTGTCTCTTTTCATTATCTTGGTTTAATTGCTATGGTACGCTCGACTGTTAATCTGGTCAAATGTTCCTGCTTTTCATTTCCAGATTTAATCAATCAAGCAGACCCACTGTTTCCAAATGTTGAACGAAACAAACGTCACACCCGGTTTCCAAGCTGCAACCACCGATATAGGAGGGGGGAGGGGGGGGGGGGGAATGACGAGACGACAAAGCCAAACACAGCCCTAATCAGGCGGGGCGTAACGAACCATGACCACTCCGAAGAGAAGAGATCCACAGCACTGTGCGTGTGTTGCAAGTTACAACTGTCACAAATTCAGTTCATCCCGTTTATTCAATGATTTACCTTTTTTTTTTTTCTTTTTAAAGCGAGTATTATTCGATCCTGATGTGCAACGTCTGTTTTAACGGAAAGGGGGCAACAGCACATTGTGTTCAACTCTTTCTTTCCTCCTCGTTGGCCGGGCCAGTGCAGATCTCTTCCACCCAATACACTCAAGTGTAGAAACTAGTCTGAACGCGGAAAAAAGAGATTTTTCTATTTACTTTTGTTTCTTTTCTTTTTATAACATTTTCCCGAGAAACCTCCAGCACTGCCGCGGCACTGTAAATGTCAGCCAGTACCAAAGCTGTATTCATCATACATAAAGTGATACTCTGAAATATCACGACAAACATTGTTTCACATGATATGATACTGGCGGAACCCAACAATAAACATGAGGCAAAGACTTCAAGACTCACTTGTATTTCACGCTTTATCCAGTAAAGGAGAGAAAAAAACACGAGATTTTAAAAAATCGTTGAAAAGTGGTCCGTATTAAATATGATACATAAAATAAGCTTGGTTGGAAAAGAAAGAAAAAAGGGGGAGAGGGGGGACGGGGGAATCGAACCATGCATGTTCAGTTCCGAAGCAAGCAGACTATTCCTCAAGGCTGCGGCACATCTGACATCATTTGACTAAATTTAATACTTAACTTTTTTTGTTTTTTTTGTTTTTTGTTGTTGTTTTAATCACAACAAATTTTTCTGTGTGAAATTCGGGCTGCTCTTCCCCAGGGAATGCGCGTCGCTACACTACAGCGCCACCCTTTTTTTTTTTTTTTTTTTTTTTTTCCCTGCGTGTAGTTTTATTTGCTTTTTTTCCTATCGAAGTGGATTTTTCTACATAATTTTGCCAGAAACAACCCTTTTGTTGCCGTGGGTTCTTTTACGTACGCTAAGTGCATGCTGCACACGGGACCTCGGTTCATCGTCTTATCCGAATGACTAACGTCCAGACCACCACTCAAGGTCTAGTGGAGGGGGTGAAAATATCGGCGGCTGAGCCGTGATTCGAACCAGCGCGCTCAGATTCTCTCGCTTCCTAAGCGGACGCGTTACCTCCACGCCATTCCACTGTTAAAGCAATGTTGACGTTTTCTTCTTCGTGCAATAAATAGATGTAATTGTAGTGGACGTAATAACGCCGTTTAAAGCATGTTTTGTGTGTGTTTTATCATATCTCGATTATTCTTTTATTTCGGCGGTAAATGAGACGCTGCCATCGCTTCAAGCACATCGCAACACATGGTAGATCTCTAGATCTGCACAAACCAGTCTACAACGGGCTGAAAGAAAGATTGATTCAATTTTTCTTTTATGTTCATTCCATTTAATTCAGTGTCCACTTTAGAATATTTATATGCAGTAAAGACGTTGATGGTGCAGTTCGTATCACTGTAAGTGTTCTGTCCAGAATTTGTATTTCATTCCTTTTAATTGCGAACAAGAAAAACGAGGTCATGTTTTCTTCGAACACAACCTACCTTCTAGTAGGCCTTACTCAGCGGGAAGCGGTTTTTTTTAGAATTTTTCGGATTTCGGAACGAATCTCAACGAAATAAACCGTGAATGATTCGGAAATACGGCTTGATTCGTGAGACTTGCCACCTGTTATTGGTATGACTGTGA
>NC_134878.1:1480000-1512500 GCF_041734735.1 Babylonia areolata | reverse complement strand
CTCTCTCTCTCTCTCTCTCCACTGAGGGATGTATGTATAGGAGGGAGGGAGGGAGGGAGGGAGAGAGAGAGAGAGAGAGTGTGTGTGTGTGTGTGTGTGTGTGTGTGTGTGTGTGTGTGTGTGTGCGCGTGCGTGCGTGCGTGCGTGTGTGTAGTATGTAAGTGGTTGCTATTTCACAGAGAAAGAGAAAGAGACGCAGAGAGAGTGAGATACAGGGAGACAGACAGAGACGCAAACGTGGCAATTTGAAATATACATGTACTGAATGCAGTTCATTCCATTTTGAACTTTAAGAGAAGAAAGTCAAATAAACCATAACATTTTAAAGAATCTGATCAGCAACCTTCGGCTGACCATGTTGTTTACTGTCATAGCCCAGCTGACCTACAGCTGTAGGTCTTTCATCGCAGCTGAGAGAGGGTAAGAATAAGGGAACGAGACAGACAGACAGAGACAAGAAAGGAATAAAGAAACCAAAGAAAAAGACAATATGAAAAGGAAAAAAAGTAAAACACACAAAACATGAATCCAAAAAGAATGAAAGGAAAGAGGAGAACACGGACAGTGTTGGGGAGGGTGCAAGGAGGAAATGAAGAAAGAATGAAAGGAAAGAGGAGAACACGGACAGTGTTGGGGAGGGTGCAAGGAGGAAATGAAGAAAGGAAGAAAGGAAAGAGAACACGGACAGTGTTGGGGAGGGTGCAAGGAGGAAAGGAAGAAAGGAAAGAGAACAGGACAGTGTTGGGGAGGGTGCAAGGAGGAAATGAAGAAAGGAAGAAAGGAAAGAGAACACGGACAGTGTTGGGGAGGGTGCAAGGAGGAAAGGAAGAAAGGAAAGAGAACAGGACAGTGTTGGGGAGGGTGCAAGGAGGAAATGAAGAAAGGAAGAAAGGAAAGAGAACACGGACAGTGTTGGGGAGGGTGCAAGGAGGAAATGAAGAAAGGGAGAAAGGAAAGAGAACACGGACAGTGTTGGGAAGGGTGCAAGGAGGAAATGAAGAAAGGGAGAAAGGAAAGAGAACACGGACAGTGTTGGGAAGGGTGCAAGGAGGAAATGAAGAAAGGAAGAAAGGAAAGAGGAGAACACGGACAGTGTTGGGGAGGGTGCAAGGAGGAAATGAAGAAAGAAAGAAAGGAAAGAGGAGAACACGGACAGTGTTGGGGAGGGTGCAAGGAGGAAATGAAGAAAGGAAGAAAGGAAAGAGGAGAACACGGACAGTGTTGGGGAGGGTGCAAGGAGGAAATGAAGAAAGGAAGAAAGGAAAGAGGAGAACACGGACAGTGTTGGGGAGGGTGCAAGGAGGAAATGAAGAAAGAAAGAAAGGAAAGAGGACAACACGGACAGTGTTGGGGAGGGTGCAAGGAGGAAATGAAGAAAGAAAGAAAGGAAAGAGGAGAACACGGACAGTGTTGGGGAGGGTGCAAGGAGGAAATGAAGAAAGAAAGAAAGGAAGAAAAGGACAGATAAAGAGGAACAGAAAGAAAGGAAAGATGAAGGCAAAACAACAACAGGAACACACTGAAAGAAAGAAAACAACAACAAAACTTTACCCACCAAATTTCAGTGGCTGGTACCTTTTTTCCTTCCTTTTTTCTTAAAAAAAAAAAAAAAAAAAAAAAAAAAAAAAAAACCTTTGCAAACTGATATTTTCCCATATTCTTTATAATTAAAAAAAATGTAAATGGCAAACGGACATTTGATGACAAAAAAAGAAGCCGGAGATGAAGCCCGAGTAATGGGAGAGAAACGGACCATGTGTGGGCAAAGGCGTGGGGTGGGCTGGGGGTGGGGAATGGCATGACACCCACTTCTTCGCCAGGCAACAGTCATCAGGCAACAGGGGATCTCCAACCATACCTGCACGTGACTTGCACGATGCGCGCGATGCTGTGGGAATTCCCGTTTCACCAGCTGAGTTCACTTCAATGACACCGTTCTTCGCCAAGTCTGTGGTTACACACACACACACACACACACACAAAGTATCAGAAATAACTTCTTCCTCACGTTGCTATATGCAAAGCGTCTCTGTCTCTCTGTCTGCCTCTCTTCACACTGCTAAGAATGAAATGCGTCTCTGTCTCTTTTTCTCCCTCCCTCTTTCCCTCCACAAAATGTTCCTCCTCATAGTTACACAAAACTGTCTGCAGCTGAACAATTTGATTTTTACATTCCTCAACCCATTTACATAAAGGTGTGTTGGTGTTAATTTTTCATGTGTGTACTTGTGTGCACGTTTCTATTCCCCTTCCATCTAAACATTGCAATATATACGTGCATGATTACACGTACGTTCTGTCAGTACTCAGTGGTCTTTAGGCCGTTTTGTGTGATTAATTTGATTTCATTTACCCCTTGTGGGCTTGGTCCAGGTAGGAAAAAAAAAAGTATGTATGTTCATTTTGATTCCCTCACTGAACACATTCTCTGTCTCTATGTATGTTCATTTTGATTCCCTCACTGAACACATTCTCTGTCTCTATGTATGTTCATTTTGATTCCCTCATTGAACATATTCTCTGTCTCTGTGTGTGCCTCCACCGTACTGATCCGGCAAAACGACCTTCAAATAAAGGGATTCAAACTGAGCTGAAGCAGAACTTTTTCCAATCTGTTTGATGCCAACAGTCGGACCGCAAACATGGAGAAAAGAAACAAGCTGAAAGATAATGTTCTCCCGATATGAAAGTATTTAGCCGTTCGTCCATCACCTTCGTTTCTGCTGTCAAAGGATGGTGACAGTAAGTCCTGAAGCGGCATGGCCTCGGTGACAAACTAACCTTGGATCATGTACGTCCCTCCTCCTAACTTTCCCTATCTGGAAATGCTGGCTTTAAAAGGCGCTACAAATAACACGTTCTGAAAAAGCTTTTCCCTGCTACAAATAACACGTTCAGAAAAAGCTTTTCCCTATCTGGAAATGCTGGCTTTAAAAGGCGCTACAAATAACACGTTCTGAAAAAAGCTTTTCCCTATCTGGAAATGCTGAATTTAAAAGTCGCTACAAACAACACGTTCTGAAAAAGCTTTTCCCTATCTGGAAATGCTGGCTTTAAAAGGCGCTACAAATAACACGTTCAGAAAAAGCTTTTCCCTATCTGGAAATGCTGAATTTAAAAGTCGCTACAAACAACACGTTCTGAAAAAAGCTTTTCCCTATCTGGAAATGCTGGCTTTAAAAGGCGCTACAAATAACACGTTCAGAAAAAGCTTTTCCCTATCTGGAAATGCTGGCTTTAAAAGGCGCTACAAATAACACGTTCTGAAAAAGCTTTTCCCTATCTGGAAATGCTGGCTTTAAAAGGCGCTACAAATAACACGTTCTGAAAAAGCTTTTCCCTATCTGGAAATGCTGAATTTAAAAGTCGCTACAAACAACACGTTGCGAAAGCTTTTCCCTATCTGGTAATGCGGGTTATTAAAAGTCGCTATCTTGATTCTCCATCCTCCTTTCCTTCAACCTCTTTCAATGGGTCGTTTTTCACGCTGTTGTGACAGCTGCCACTGAACGTTCAGAATTCCCGGCAGCAAAACAGTGCAGTGTGGCCGACGGTTTGGCCCATACAGCATAACACACGGCACAGTCCTCAAGGAACTGAGCACTGGCTGTCGACTGCTGAGAGCCCGGGCCACAATAGGACATTACATTTATCAAAACCCCCGTCAACTGCTTGCCACCGAAGCGAGAAACGTGGACAGAGCACTCCAGCTGCCGTGATAATGTGAAGGAGGCGACTGAGTCAAAGAGGGAAAGAGAACTTCTGTTCTGCCCACAACTTGGACGGGGCGTTGGCAAATGGGCTGTGAAGCAAGTTTACGCAAGCGAACGCCGTGTTTGCATGCTCGAACATGAAGAATGGGACCACTGTGCGCGCATGACAGTCTAAGAACATGCCCAAACGATGCGTGCACGCGTTTGCGTGAAAATGGGCGGAAGTATATATGTACACGGTTTGTATTTTAATACCATCTGAAACTGATTTGTGGAAACGGACAATGTTGATGATGATAATGAACGAGGGCGATTGTCTTTAAACACAGAAATCGAACAGCACTTCCATATTTCACGTGGACTTCTCTTACATGACGTTTCGAATATCTGTAAAGTTGCCTATTTGGAACTGCGTAGAATCAGCTCTATCCGCCACTATCTCTCAACCGATGCAACCAAGACACTTGTATGCTCTCTGGTTCTCTCAAGATTGGATTACTGCAACTCTCTTTCGGCCGGCCTTCCCAAATACCTGTTAGACAGACTCCAACGAATTCAGAATAACGCTGCCAGACTCATTTGCAGAGCTTCTAAATTTGACCATGTTTCTCCTCTCCTTCAGTCTCTCCACTGGTTGCCTGTTTCTGATCGAATAGACTATAAGCTATCCACTCTGACCTTTTCTGCAGTCAACGGATCTGGCCCCAAGTATCTTTCTGAACTCCTCCATATCTATACCCCGTCTCGCCAGCTCCGTTCTTCCCCTGATACTCGACTTCTCAGGATACCTCACGTCAGAAGTAAGACCAATGGACACAGATCGTTTTCTTTTCAATCGCCAAAGACGTGGAACAAGCTCCCTGATAACCTCCGTCATTCTGATTCCCTCGCATCTTTTAAATCTCGTCTCAAAACTCACCTTTTCCCTCAGCAGTAAGTTCAATTGTGGCAGGTCCACTTCCTTTGCGTTAGCTGTGCTTGACTATGTACGTATACATATGTAGGTGTACATAACTATATGCATGTATATGAATGTGTATTGTGTGCGCGTGTGTTTATGTAAGTTTGTGCCTGCCTATGCATGCGTATGTGTTAGAGTAGCTGTTAGATACACATGTATTGTTAAAATGTATGTACGCAGTGTGTGTGTGTGTGTGTGTGTGTGTGTGTGTGTGTGTGTGTGTGTGTGTGTGTGTGTGTGTTGTCATATTTTGGTGTGTGTATGTAACATAGATGTAATGTTTTATGTTAACAAAGCGTTTTTGTAAAGCACCTAGAGCAGATTTCTGGATAGTGTGCTACATAAGTATCCATTATTATTATTACACTGCTGTCCTATTTCAGTATATGTGTCAACACCCCCTTATATTCCTTCTGAGTAATTCATCCAGTAAACACAAAACAAACAAAGACCTAAGCTTACGATTGTAAATCAACAGACATATAAATGTATGCAGTGCAAGTTGATTGATTGATAATGTGCTCCGGCAAGATAAAGTAATGCTCAATTAACAATTTAACTGCTACGTAATGGTTCAACGCTCTCAACACCGGACTGTAATAAAATCAGAGTGTGATGATGGGTATACCTGTATAGGAGCGACTTTAGAGTTGCTCTCCCTGTTGAATATTTACCAGTAAATGAACCATCTGGACATCGAAACCGTTGTAGAAATGAATACTGGCGAAATGAATTTGTCGCGATGATGCTCTGCGTTTGAGAACCTTTCACTGACTCTCTCTCTCTCCCTCTCTCTCTCTCTGCCCATATCTCTCTCCCACACACACACACATGTACACAGAGAAAACAGAACCAACTTCACTCATTTCAACCACCGACCAACAGCGACTAACATCATATTTTCGTGGGCAAGACCTTGTACGTAAGGCCGATAGATTGTGTTTTCCCAGCCCATAATGTCGGGATAAAAGCGGGAACCTCCTTTCCCACGGGGCTAGGGGTGGTCGACAAAAAGGCTACATTAGCGTCAGTCAATCACAGACATACTATACTCACCCTGGGTCTTACGCTCTGTGTGTGTGTGTGTGTGTGTGTGTGTGTGTGTGTGTGTGTGTGTGTGTGTGTGTGTGATTCTAATAATAATAATAATAGTGATGATGATAGTATTTATATAGCGCTGAATCTTGTGCAGAGGCAAATCTAAGCGCTTTCATACCAGTCATTTACACGCATGCATAACTCTAAAACTGAAGAAACTGAAGACATGGAACAGGCGTGAGAAAGAGAGTTCGAGTTTGTGTGTGTACGTGTGTACACGTGTGTGTGTCTGTGAGTGTGTGTGTGAGAGAGAGAGAGAAAGAGAAAGAGTGAGAGTGAGATTAAAGAGAAACAAGAGAGACAGACAGACAGACAGAGAGAATGTGTGTGTGCGTGCGAGTATAGGTGCGTGCGTGCGTGATTGTGTTCTTTTCTACATTCTCGCCACCCTGCAGTGCATGTCTACATCCCACAATAACATTTATTCCGCGAGAAACGTTTTCACACGACAACATGTTATCGACAACATTGATTCGTGCGATTCTAAACAGTGTAAGTGTGTCAGTGTTGAGGTGGAAGGGTGGGATACTTTCCTTTCCTCATGTCCCATGCCATCCAACAACAAAAACTCCCTTTTTTCCATTTATTCCGCATGAATTATTTATTCTCACACTGTTAAAAGCATTCATACTATTTATATACTCAGTATGTTTACAATATACATGGTGAGTGTGTGAGTGTGTGTGTGTGTGTGTGGTAATGTGTGCGAAGTGGCGCGTGGGGCCTGGGGGGGTTGGGGGTTGGGGGGTGCGCTTCATGTGTGGCGTTGACACGACAATAATCTGCGAACATTTTATCTGTCAGCTTCGTTTATATGAAATATTTTCTCACGACTTCCTACTTCCATCAGCATTCGTACTGTTCATACTCAGTATGTGTATACAGGTACACCCACAAAAAAATTACAGAGAGTTTGAGAGAGAGATAGTGTGTGTGTGTGTGTGTGTGTGTGTTTTATCTTCAGTTTAACGTCTATTCACTATAAGTGTTTTTAGACGGAAAGGAGTAAAGAAGTGGATAAAGGAAAGGGAATGCATGTGAATATTAGTGTAAAAAAAAAAAAAAAAAAAAAAAAAAAAAAAAAAAAAAAGTTATGTAACAGAGGAAAAGTATATTATAAGAAAAAGGTCTAAAGAGATTGTGGTGTGTATTGAATGAGGTGTCATGGAAAGGAGAATATGTATATGCATATCAACAAGTATTAACCTATAACAATGTAAATATAAATAACAACAATAATTATAACACATCAAAGGAGGATACCAACTGGACTGGAGTTTAAAATTTCCGAAAACATTCGAAGCAATGAATAATCATTCAAAATCTTTTCAGTGGCTAATGAAATATTGGAAGAAAAGTCATCAACTACATCTTTAGGAATTAACGGTCTTATGCTCGGACAATGAATGAGTAGATGACTTACAGTTATTTGCTTACCGCATATACATTTTATATTTTTAGAAAATTTTGTACGAAAATGTGTGTGTGTGTGTGTGTGTGTGTGTGTGTGTGTGTGTATGTGTGTGCGTGCGTGTGCGTGCGCGCGTGTGTGTGCACGCGCGCGTGAGAGAGTGAGTTTATTCATGTACATACGCCTAGGCCCCTTATGAAGGGGGTGTGAACATTAAACATTATTCCTTTCAAACATCACATTATCACATTACAATGCATGTGAACGTCAAAATAATCAAACACAAAGTGCTACCTTTCAAAAGAGAGAGAGAATGGGGGGGGAGAGGGAGAGACAGAGACAGAGAGATGAGGAGGAGGTATGGAGAGAAAGGCCCATTTAAATAGAAATGTGGTATATTGCATGAAGATATATGTCAGACGCATAAAAACGCCGTCAGTACAAAGGACAATGAACCTAAATTAACAACTGATAGTTCATTACAACAGAAGCAAAAAACAAAAAAAGTAATAACGGCAGCAGTCGTACCATCAGCTGTAACATCAGAACACTGGTAGCATTAATTCAACATTATTATCAATACAGCAATCCTAATTCTAAGTACCAATACTAATTACTATTTCAAATGAAATGGTTTATTAAATCAATTTTTAACTGATGGTTAGTTTGAAAAACGCCGGAAAAAATCAGAACTGTCACGATAGAAATGATAAAATAAATAATGGAAAGAAATCGGAAAGGGGGCGGAGTAGGGTTGGTGGGGGACCAAACAAAGGAGAGAAAAAAATGATGGCAAGAAACAAGAAGACAGAAGAATCTTTTTTTTTAAATCAAATGGTGGAAGGTCCGCACTGTCTGTGTCAGTCACCGAGCAGATTTTAGCCATAAATCCCGACTCACCCCCTCCCTCCCCCAGCCATAAATCCTGACTCACCCCCTCCCTCCCCCAGCCTCTTTTTCATTCAAATGCAACCAAATTGTGCCTTCCGCCTTGCTCGCAAGAGCCATTCCAATAATTCTGCAATTCCATTACATTTTCGCTCCAGATTACTGGGCTTTCAAAATTAGAAATTAAAAAAAAGAAGAACCCTTGCAATCTTATTACATTTTCGCCCCAGATTACTGGCTTTAAAAAAAATCGACGATATATGGCACCTCCTCCTTTCAGAAACCGAATTTCTGGTAAATGAAATAAAACAAAACTAAATGAAACAAATTTGAGGGGAAACAGAAAAAAAGGAACACGAATGAGTCAAGCCATTCCGACTTTCTCTCACTTATAGCTGACAGGTGTAAATCTTCTTGGACATAAGAAGGACGAAAGGGGGAAAAAAAGCAAACAAACCGAAGATTCTGTCTGTCTGTATGTCTGTCCGTCCGTCTGATTAAACCTTCCGATCACGCATTTAAGGTGAAGCTGTGTTGAGTACCCGGCGACATATCAGAACGAACATGACATGTCATTATCAACACAGAGAAGCAGTAGCTTTGTAACTCGAGATGCAGCAGAACAGAAGAGACAGAGATAAAAATCGAAGGGGAAAAAAACGGACAATACATCCAAAGTTCAATTCATTCAAGGCCTTTTGATTCTTCTTCACTTGTAACCTGCTCCTCCTTTGTTGTGTCGAGGTCAAGGTGATAGGGGGTCATCATGGTGGTTACCACTGTTGTGTCGAGGTCAAGGTGATAAGGGTCATCAGGGTGGTTATCATTGTTGTGTCGAGGTCAAGGTGATAAGGGTCATCAGGGTGGTTATCACTGTTGTGTCGAGGTCAAGGTGATAGGGGGTCATCATGGTGGTTACCACTGTTGTGTCGAGGTCAAGGTGATAAGGGTCATCAGGGTGGTTATCATTGTTGTGTCGAGGTCAAGGTGATAGGGGGTCATCAAGGTGGTTACCACTGTTGTGTCGAGGTCAAGGTGATAAGGGTCATCAGGGTGGTTATCATTGTTGTGTCGAGGTCAAGGTGATAGGGGTCATCAGGGTGGTTATCATTGTTGTGTCGAAGTCAAGGTGATAGGGGTCATCAAGATGGTTACCACTGATGTGTCGAGGTCAAGGTGATAGGGATCACCAGGGTGGTTACCACTGTTGTGTTGCTTACAGTTCCAGAAAGAAGAGAGGAGAAAGAGAGAGAGAGATAGTGAGGGGAGCGGGGGGAAAAGATATATATATATATATATATATATATAGAGAGAGAGAGAGAGAGAGAGAGAGAGAGTGGGAGGGGGGACACACACACACACACACATGCACGCTCACACCCATGGAAAGGAAGAAAAACAAACAAGAAAAGTAAGAAAAAGATCAGCTTGTATTGTATTGTATTGCTCTTTTTATCACAACAGATTTCTCTGTGTGAAATTCGGGCTGCTCTCCCCAGGGAGAGCGCGTCGCTGCACTACAGCCCCCCCCCCCCGCGTGCAGTTTTATTTGTTTTTCCTATCGAAGTGGATTTTTCTACAGAATTTTGCCAGTAACAACCCTTTTGTCGCCGTAGGTTCTTTTACGTGCACTAAGTTCATGGTTCTTTTACGTGCACTAAGTTCATGCTGCACACGGGACCTCGCTTTATCGCCTCATCCGAATGACTAGCGTCCAGACCACCACTCAAGGTCTAGTTGAGGGGGAGAAAAATATCGGCGCCTGAGCACGTGATTCAAACCAGCGCGCTCAGATTCTCTCGCTTCCTATGCGGACGCGTTACCTCAAGGTCATCACTCCACTTAGCGACCGATTGTCTGAGATTGGAGAGAAAAAAAAAAAGAAAAAAAAAAGAAAAAAAAGAGGGAGAGAGAGAAATAAAAAGAAAGGACAGAAAAAGAAAATGAGCACAAGAAAAGGAGAAGAAGAAGGGGGGGGGGGGGGGAGCAAAAGAACGACGAAAAGAAATGAAAAAGACCGAGAAAAACAACAACAAAAAACAAAGAAAGGAAGAAAGCCACGAAATGAAGACAAACTAACCCATCGCCTGTGACAGTGAGAGAGAGAGGGGGGAGAAAGGGGGGGGGGGAGAGAGAGAGAGAGAGAGAGAGAGAGAGAGAGAGAGAGAGAGAAGAAGAAGAAGAAGAAGAAGAAGAATGAAACGATGTGATGTTACCGTCGCCATGCGCCTCTAAAGCGTCTTACATACTAGGACCGAAAAAACCCGAAGCATCGACTGACCCTTCATGTGTATATTACTGACTAAGTGAGGCAACGGGAATTCGATAAAAGCGGACAGTGGTGGGTAGAACGAGAAAAGTATCAACCCCTCCTCCATGATCAACATACGTACCTTCAGTAATTTTCTCCCTCTCACAGAGCGAGGGGGGGGGGGGGAGGATGCGACGGATTGGGGGTCGTTGTGTTAGACATGATTATAAAAGGCTATAAGACAGAGAGAGAGAGAGAGAGAGAGAGAGAGAGTGTGTGTGTGTGTGTGTGTGTGTGTGTGTGTGTGTGTGTGTGTGTGTGTGTGTGTGTGTGTGTGTTGTGCAGCACGTGACGTATGTGTTGGTGCAAGGAATGATGAGAGGGGAAAAAGGTGGGGGGAGGGGGTGGAAGACATGGAAAGGAGGGACAGAGTCAGAAACAGATCTGAGGGAAGATACAGGCTGGGGAAAAGTCAAAGTAACTTCAGAGAAGAAACAAAGCTTTTGTCAATAATACTGTCTGTGTGTGCAAGTCGATGGAGAGAAATAAAGAGAGGATGAGAAGAGACTGAATTGCACGCACACACACAGCTTTTTTTTTTTTTCTTTTTTTTTTTAAACCAATATGGGAGAAACTGAAAAGCAATGAACAAAACCAGCATTCCAGTTCCAAAAACAGTGTATCCCATCTACATTCACCTCCTAAAATTTGTGTAAAAAAATGCAGATTAAATTATATTAATATGACATTACTTTTTGTTTTTTGTTTTTGCAGAGTCTAACGAAAACAAATACCCAGCCAAAACTAACACAGCAAAAGTAAACAGCTGACACTAACTGTGAACGAAGAAGCAAAAATGAAAAAGCTGTTATTCCAAAGCGAGAGAGAGAGAGATTCTTCATTAACGAGGGTATTACTATTAGAAAAGAAAACACGTACTTTTTTCGAATTTCGTTTTCTTTTCTTGGTTGTTCGATTTCTTTATTTTACATCAAACCGAATCACACAAGCAACCATATAAATAAAATAATAAAAAGCACGCACACACACATTATGAAACGAGAATGGGGAGGGAAGGAGGTAGACAGAGAGATCGACAGACAGACAGACAAACAGAAAAGACAGACAGAGAGACACACACAGAGAGAGGGAAACAGATAAAGAAACAGACAGTCATACAGAAAGGGGAGACCGAAACAGACAGAACGACCAGAGACAAAAGAAAAGAAAGAAAACTATGATGTGGTGCTGGATGTCAAGCCTTATTTCATTAGTTAACTTAAAGGACACGCGCTTTTATCGCCTCCATAATGGACCGCGTATCACACAGTACAAAAATAATAAAACCTCACACGGCTTAAATTCCACCAACGGTGTAAACCAATAAAGGGACCCATCATAATGACAGCCATGGAAGAGCGAGAGAAGAAAGAAAGAAAGAACGATCCAAGAGAAACGACACCAGCCTGCCGTCTCCCCAAGACAGCACAAAAGACTGGTCACCTCATCATCCGTCGCTGCATGGGGTCAACCCTGATCACAGCCATGGCCCTGCCTCAACCACCTTGGCTTTAAATTAATGCTGTCATCAAAAGACACTTGCAGCCACGCCGCAACTCTCTCTCCCTCCCTCCCTCCTCCGCCGCGGCGGTTTTCTTAGATTAAAAAGGTCTCCTCATCACTCTAATTCCATCTTCCCACCCTCCTCTTTTTTTTCTTTTCTTTCTTTCCTGCAGCTAAAGGAAGAGTGATGACAATGATAGATGCTGACTCGGGAGAGAGGCCTGCAGGCTTGCTAGGTTGTCGGGAGTGGTAGTGGCGATGGCAGCGCGGCAGGCAGGATACAGCGAAGAAGGTTTTCATTACGCTTATCTGCAAAGTGCTTCATCACCTCTCCACGCCCGCAAACCTCGGCCCACTCTCCTCTCCAACCCCCACCTCCCCCTCCCGTTGCCCCGGCAACCACCTCCGCTTGCCACTCTGACTGCTGCGTTCGTCACTGTCCGTCCGTCCGTCCATCCAACGCTGCGTGCGACGCACACACACACACACACACACACACACACATCTGCATCCACACACACACACACACACACACTCACTCTCTTTGTGACCCCCCACCTCCTCCCCCATCAACACACGCACACAGACTCAATCCTGTGGAGTATCTGTGTCAACACAGAGAGGCCGAAAAACAGATTGTGGAAACAGCGGGGAGACAGAACGCGGAGGGGAGGGGTAGAGATGCTCCAAACTGTCATGGTCACCCCGGGTGACCAAACAAGACTGTCAATTGCTTCGTCACTGACGGACTCCCCCCTCTCCTCCCCCACACATCATCATCTGCCTCTTGGATGTGGAAGACAGACCAGGGTGTTCCACTGCTGTCCCATGCCAGATAACACGTCTTTGGTATACGGGTGCTAGACAATGCCCGGGTCAGTTGCTGATACCGCTGTCTGTCATGTAGTATGGTCATCGTCACGGGAGGGAGGGAGAGAGGGAGAGGGCCGCTAAACCCTTCACTTTCTTCCGGTATGAAAAAAAAAAAAGAAAAGAAAAAAGAAAAACAAACAAACAAACACCAGAACTGAAGGGTCCGAGTTGAGGCTAAAATTGCGAAGGGCATCTCCGGGCAAAATAGCAAGGATAAATCAACGGTACTGTTATCATTCTGTACGGCGAAGACACCATTCAAACCGCGGTAATGGCTGACAGAACAATTACAACCGATTGAATATGAAACCGAAGTATCACACGCACGCGCGCACACAAAGCCTGAACAGGTCCGCAACTGAACACTGACAATGTATCATGTGGATATGATTAAGAAGTATCAGTAGACTGTAGCTCTCCAGCCACCTGTCTCCTATGGAAATGGAAAGTGCCAGAGGTGAAACAACCATACTGCTTGACATCATTCCATCAGTGCTTATCTAACACAACACAGTGCTGTCAAGACATGAGCTACAAAAAACAAAACAAAAACGAAATAAAAATAACGTAAGTAGAAAATGAAAACAGCAGAAACTCGATATACAATACAAAAAATGATTGATTTGTACTAGCTGACAACCATTTTGTGAAGCAATACCCATACAATCCAACACTTCCTTCGACAATCCGTCTCCAGGATGCTTCAGTTCACAATTCGTCACCATACCAAGTACTCTCAAACATGGTAAAATATAGACAATCCTCACACTCACAGCATCACCCTGATTTACTTTGAGATGTGGTTTCACTTATCACAAGGCTTGACACCAACGTTTGAAGAGTTAGGGACCAGTGCATCACACCACACATCATCTCTCAAACAGTGCATCACACCACACATCATCTCTCAAACACTATTTTTGCTTCTTCTACCACCAGGTCCAGAACCCCACTGACTCAAACTCTTCGTCTGCCATGTCCCCAAGTTGAGTGGCCACACCCACCTCCCTCATCCACTTAACTCTGTCATTAATTAGCCAAATCCCAAAGCAACCAGCACCCACTGCCTCATCCATCATCAACAACACACCCAGAAAAAAAACAAAAAAACAAAAAGTGCACCTGCGGATGAACGCCTCACAATTTCTGCTTTACAGGTCTTGCTCTGCGTTTAATTATATGCCTGATTTCCTGATTCTGCCCATGTATCTCCAAGGCATTTGGATGGGAAATGAGACGTTCACCCTCTGTGCAGCCAACAAAAGAATGCCAAAAAAAGAAAGAAAAACGAACAGATAAAAAAGAAACCACAGAGACTGAGAGACGTGACGCAGTGACAGAAACTCACAAACTACCAAAATCAAAGTACAATAATACCATCCACCCCCAGTCTTAGTGGAAGATTTCTGTAGTATAAGCTATACCCCTCTCACAGTCATTAGTATAAGCTATACCCCTCTCACAGTCATTAGTATAAGCTATACCCCTCTCACAGTCATTAGTATAAGCTATACCCCTCTCACAGTCATTAGTATAAGCTATACACCTCTCACAGTCATAAAGTTGTCTACCAACAAAGCCATGGAATACTAAGCCACAAAGGTTGCTGGAAGTGGAAGGAACACAGACCAGCTGGAGGAGCTCCAAATTCAATGACCCATCTCAATCACATCTTCATAAATCCTTCAAGCCAAAAGTCTGTGTGTGGGTGTGGGTGTGTGTGTGTGTGTGTGTGTGTGTGTGTGTGTGTGTGTGTGTGTCAGTTTCAGTTTCAGTAGCTCAAGGAGGCGTCATTGCGTTCGGACAAAACCATATACGCTACACCACATCTGCCAAGCAGATGCCTGACCAGCAGCGTAACCCAACGCGCTTAATCAGGCCTTGAGAACACACACACACAAAAAACAAAACAAAAAACAAAAAAACAACAACAAAAAACAAACAAAAAAAAACAAAAAAAAAACAAAAACGGGGGAATAAATAATAGATAAGCTTGCATAAATAAATAAATAAATAAATAAATAAATAAATAAATAATAATTATAATATAGAAAAAGGTAGTAGTAATAATATTAGTAATACTAATAAAATGATAATAATAAAACATAAATAAATAAATATATAAGACAACAATGGTGATAAATAAGCAAATAAATGTAAAATATGAAGACACACATTCACACATACACCCACACATGCATAACAGAAATGCACCAGACATGCAGTTTCACATATATGAAAGCACAGTCAAATACATATAAACGTACATGAGCTGCAACACACACACACACACACACACATGCATTACCGTGCACCTCCTCTACCCCCCTCCTCCACACACTCATTTCTAGTCTAAGTATCGCAGCTTCCACGGCACACACACACACACACACACAAACACACACTCACAGAGATGAACACTTACTTGTACAAGCACATATGAAAGCACAGTCAAATACATATAAACGTACATGAGCTCCAACACACACACACACACACACACATTACCTTGCACCTCCTCTACCCCCTCCTCCACACACTCATTTCTAGTCTACGTATCGCAGCTTCCACGGCACACACACACACACACAAACACACACTCACAGAGATGAACACTTACTTGTACAAGCACACACACATACGCCCATATCTCCCACCCCCAACCCCACACACGTACATACAAAGATATATATATATATATATATATATATATATATATATATATATATATATATATATATATATACTGTGTGTGTGTGTGTGTCTGTGTGTGTGTGTCTGTGTCTGTGTCTGTGTGTGTGTAGGCACTGTGCATACATCATACATGATGATACTTTTGAGAGCATACATGCACATGCATATACATGTAAATATACATATATACATATTTTTAATGCATGATTTGCATACATATGTATTTATGTCTGCAAACTGCATGTGTGCATGTGCAAGCATGGTTGTGGATAGAAACGTTACTTTGGCTGTTTGTATTAGTTGCAGTTAGTTGTAATGTTGAACTCTTCAGTGTGCCTGGTCAGAAACAGTCTGCAGACCCCTATGACCACCAACATTCATTATAGCAGTATAGTCACACACAGAAAGTCAAGTCAGTCAGCCTGAGCGTATGGATACTGGCAATCTGTGTATCAATGTTAGTAGGAACACTGGTATTTTTCTGGTAATATGTGTATCAATGTTAGTATGTACACTGGTATTTTTCTGGTAATCTGTGTATCAATGTTAGTATACTGGTATTTTTCTGGTAATCTGTGTATCAATGTTAGTATACTGGTATTTTTCTGGTAATCTGTGTATCAATGTTAGTACACTGGTATTTTTGTTAGTGGGTGTGCCCCAGTGCGTGCATGCACAATACTATAGATCTGTGCATGTCTGTGTGCTGTATATAGACATATACATAAATCTGACTAATCACAATGCCATAATCTATTATCATTATGAGGCTTCTCTGAACAGGTAAGACAGAAATATACTATATAATGATGCTTCTTTAATTAACAGACAAGACAGAAATATACTATTACTATATCACAACGCTTCTTTAAGTAACAGAAAAGACATAAATATGCCAGTACTAATCTTACCCACAACATAATGTCACTGTCAAGGATACAATTCCTTCTGTTATGCACATAAACATGTCTGCTGGATGCAGGGTATAGTAAGTGAAATCAATATCAACAGGCATCAGTGGCCTTTAGTCACCCCCACCACCCAGCCCCCCAGTGACTGCCATGTGTCTACAGTGTGAACATGACATCTTATCCCCTCTACCAACATCTTCAGCCTTCACCAAAATAGATGTACTAAAAATAACTGACAAAGCAGAATGTTTTGTTCAAGAAATACTGCTTTTCATCAAAATAAGGAAAGACAATCATTCATTTTGCTTGCGACTCGGTCAACTGCACATCAGTGAATGACACAAACACAAATCAAAATCTCGACATGATTGCATACCAATAAATATATGTATATATATATATATATATATCAATATTCCAACTGGTTGGCAGACAGACATGATTAGAACTGACAGACCAACAGACAGATAGCAGTGTTCACAAAATGACAAATGGAATATTCCCAAATGACAAATGAAATATTCCAAGACCGAATTAGAAGAAAAGTTTGAATTGTACAGTTTTGAAAGGAAGAGGATGGCAGAAGGGATAAAGCACTCATGTGTCAATACAATATCTGCCAGGGTGAGGCTTCTATTCCTGCTCTCACCCTTTCTCCCAAGTTTGACTCAAAAGTCAAACTGAGCACCTCGTCATTCAGATGAGACGATAAACCAAGGTTCCACATGCAGCACACACATGGCGCACTTAAAAAGAACCCATGGCAAAAAAGTGTTGTCCTCTGGCAACAAGTTTCAGAAGAAATCCACTCTGATATAGTGATACTGATAGGTACACACAATTATACAGGCATGCACTTCAGGTCTGACAAAGTGCGTTGTTATGCTGCTGTCAGGCATCTGCCTCCTTAGGAAAATGAAACTGAAACTGAAACTTTCAATGCTCAAAATGCTGTCTGATCACTGAGTAACCTAATAACAATTTCATACTTTCTCTGAACGCTCACCAACCAAACATGCATAATCCATCATGACTAGCTAAACATTCCATTTCTAGTACTAAGTTCTCCTAGCATTTACAAAATTTGCAACACTTACCACAACTGGGCGTTATGACTTGGTGTACAACTCCGGAGTCCACACTTGTTCAAGTCCTGGCTTCATCTACCACTCTGCAAATAAGAAAAAAACAAATCTCATCTAAAGTTGAAGTGAATAAAGTTGGTCAAATCAAGCTTATTTTCATTCACGTTCTTTTTTTACTTTTTTTTTTCTGTGTGCAGGAAGAACAAATCCACTAGCATTTATCATCAGTGTCCACAATCATCAAGTTGATTATTCTGACACTAAAGTGAATGACACAACCACAAATCAAAATCTCAACATGATTGCATACCAATAAATATATATCTTATTATCTATATCAATACTGGTTGGCAGACAGACAGTATTAGAACTGTTATAGTGTAGTCTTCACCTATTTAAAACAATTAAAGCATTATTAACAAACATTAAGTATCCATTTTACACTGATCACTCTCTCCCATTCTAACATTATAAAAAAGTAACAATTTTTTTTTCAAAGCCCCTCGCCTTCAGATGCATACACAAAACAGTTAAAACTCCACAGACTCATGCATGCATGTATGCACCCACACATCTACCCAGTCCCACACTGCAAAGCAGAGAACTTTTCCCACATTTACTGATTCAGACACTGGCAGGCTAAGGCTGAGTGACTGTGTTCAGTTATGAAACTATCATCACGAAATGAAGTGCTCTTACACTCTAGATTCTGTCCACTCAAAAAACTCCACTCCACCAGGAAATGATGACAAGTACATGTATTTAACTTACTAAGTGCTGTCATCATCATCACCATTATCCTGTAGTGGCCACGACCAGTAACATCCACTCATCCACATACTTCTCCTCACTACTGGCACAAGACAGACCAAACTGAAAGAAGACCACTCTGCATCTATGGGTGCTGCCACCACTGCTGAAGAATTGCAACAGCCTAAATATCTACTTCTCTCAAGTATCAGTCTGTGTCTGAAAATGTTGGCAACCCAACATGCTGGAATTGTGGAAAACTGATACACTGTTCACACCAAACATCCTCATATACTCTCTCTTCATCTCCATTGTCTGACCAGGTTACTGATTCATTAGACTCATTTCTGTAAATCTGCAATTGCTGGAAATCTGTTTTGATTTCAAATTTCAATTTCAATACTCTCTCTCACTACACACAAACACACACATATAATTTGTTCAGATAATCATTTTTTGGTGGATGGGTTTTGTCTGCCTTACTCTCTTCACCTCACTTTGTGTATGTGTGTGTGTGTGTGTGTGTGTGTTACATTCGGAAAGTGAGCTAGTTTGAGATCTGTCCATTTTCTAAAATTATATTTGTAATAGACACAGAGATGTTGAAATTTTGTTATCTTACTCCTCCTCTTTCTCTTCTCACTGCAATGAATAATGGACTTTCATACTGTTGTAATTTAAGTGCCATACTGAAGAGAGAAAAAAACGCCTGCAAAAAATGTTACTTTGACAGTGATAGTAGCTGATTTCTGATATTTTCCTTGTAAGAAATGGCACAAAATGGGTACTACTTTCATGCCAAACAAAATACCAGTAGTACATTATATATAATCCATTCGTTTTGATGTTTTTCACTCCAATTCACATTTGTTTAAATTTTCTGATTGCTTGATCCAAATCTAAGCATACTGGATGTTCAGCTGTATTATGTATAATATAATACATTAATAGAAGGGCTAGTCATCTTGTGGTTGTGTGAATGGATTGATCTTTGAATGATCAATCCAAACTTCTAGTTCTATGGTTTTCTAGTAATTGCAATGTACCTGCAGTTACTGTCAATGATTTTGTTCTTTTCTTTTTTTTACATGATTATGTCATTTAAACACAATGTAAACAATAACTGATTTATTTTGTCACAAACCTTCTTTTCTTTTTTCATTGTTGCTGTATGGTATCAAGTTAGAATGAAACAGAATAATGCTAAACCTGTTAATACACAAATACAGCCAGATATTCTGAATATGTATATATATATATATATATATATATATATATATATATATATATATATATATATATATATATATATATATATATGTATGTATGTATGTATGTATATCAAAAGTTATCAAATAATCCTAACAATGCTCAATCAATGATTATTAAACATTCTATCATCTATGATTAGGAAAAAATGATGTTTGATTTTTTATGACATCAACTGAAAGCTAATAAAGTCAAACTGAAAATTAACTTATTCTGAATGTAAGACTGGACCACTCAAGCTAGCAAAGCACTCCCCAGGGGTAAAGCCCAACTGGCACAGCTCCAGCCTGTCATTTATATGAAGGACCCATTCTTTGATCCATGATCCCCCCCACACTGACAGAGACAGAATGTGTGTGTGCATCGGATGTAATAAGTGTATAATTTTTGCAGAATCGATTACAATGATTAAGTATATTGTAATGTGTATAACAATTATTTTAAATGAATGTAAAAAAAAATAAATAAATAAATATCGAATCTTGAGCATAAAAATTAACAGCATTTTGTGTCCAGCACATTTTTAATGCATTTGAGAACATTTATACACTGTGTACATGTTCATGCATGCTTCTGTCTGAATGGTCATGTGCATTCATGTGTGTGTGTAATTAACTATATACATTTATGTATATAAAGTAATAAACTGAGGACGGTGGGCTTGTGGTGAGATTAGAAGGGAAGTGGAGATAAGATGGAGGAGGTGTGTACAAGAGCACACTTGTGTGATTGAGTGCATGTAAAAAGCACATTACACTCATATATCATACTGTACATACCGAGTAATGCTTTTTAAAAACATTTCTTCAGTGGCATTCGCCACACACAGCCTTGAGTCTGTAAGGCAGTGCAATTCATAATGAACAGTTGTTGACCCTAATATTTTTTCTTTTTTTGTGTGTACCAGAGAGACATGACAACCATCTCCTTCAAAAAGCATAGTCTGCATACCTCTCATTCTCACACTCACAGTGTCAGCTGATTCAATATCATGACACAACTGCATGATGTATTCCATGAACATCAACCAGCAGACACTTTGCACCTTTTCGGCATCTACAACGGTCATGGGCCGTTAAGATATTTGGCATATCACATTCAAAAGAAGAGAGAATGAAAAAAAATGTGCATCCCATTGACCCGACTAAGCGACTACTGTGGCGCCAGGAAAGTATGTCAACATAAACTGAGAGGATTCGACCAACTGTCGATGTTTCTAAAGGGTTCAAATGGTCTTCAACGAAGTGACCCGCCTCCTCCACTCACACACTCTCCAGTCTCCATGTAAATTTCGGCCAGACACACGACAAGGTCCCCGTCACCACCAACACCAAACAGGTGTCGCACGAACTCGGGGACCAAGTTCGTCAAGTGCGACTGACAAGAGACAACAATGGCGTCTGCTACTAGTTTTCCCCGACCCACAACGAAAACAGCCACTGACTGACCGAACAGAGCTCCCCGATGAATTTAGTTTTGGTCTCCCCCCTTCACTGAACACGTCCAGTGGAGTACCGGCTCAATTAAACGAAAACGGGACATACCTGCACTGGGAAAGGTGTCCCGTCGTCTCGGTGACGTGATCCCAAATTCAAAGGTGACAAACCTCCATGGCACAGTTGAAAATTTCTCATTTCCGCTTCCTCAGGTAGAGTTTACATTTGCGCCACCGCGAAAGCAAACAGTGAGGACCGTGCGAGGAGTCCGCGGTCGCGCATCGGATGACAGGTGTTCCACGGATCGCTGCTCCCTCCCTTTCCAATACTTATTTAAAATGAATAAATAAATAAATAAAAATCAATAAAATGGGGGGCGTGGGAGGGGTGGGGGGGTGGGAGGGGCGAGAAAGAAAGAGACGAAGAATATGTGCGTGCGTGCGTGTCTGTGTCTGTGTCTCTGTGTAAGTGTGAGTGCATGTGTACGTGCATATTTATGTATGTGTGTGCGCGCGTGCGTGTGTGTGAAAGGGAGACATAAATGCAGAGAGAAATACAGGGAATGAGGAACGGTAACGGAATACAAACATACCACAGGGGAGAAAAAAAACAACTACACACACACACACACACACACACAAAGACACACACACACACACACACACACACACACACACACAGAGGAGAAAAAAGCAAGACAAATAACCACATAAACAATTCTGTCAAGCTTGCAGTAAAGTAAAACAAAACAAAGAGTCAGATGTGATCTATGAAAGGAAGCAAAGAGAGCTGCTATGCTCGCTGTGTGTGTGTGTGTGTGTGTGTGTGTGTGTGTGTGTGTGTGTGAACGAGAGAGAAAGAGGGAGAGGGAGAAAGGGGGAAGGAGGGAGGGAGAGAGCAGAACAGAGGAAGCAGAGGATATAAAAAGTGAAACAGAAATTGAGATGGGGGCGAGATAGAAGAGATGAAATGAAAGAAGGCACGAATGGAGAGAGGAAGAAAAAAAAATAAAGAAAGAAAGATAGAAAGAAATACAGAAAGAAAGAAAGAAGTGAAAATGAACAAAGAGAAACACACACACACACACACACACACACACACACACAGAATAAGAGAGACAGAATGTGCGTGTACTTTACAGTATGTGTGTGTCTGTGAGTGAGAGGGTGAGAGACAGAGAGAGAGAGAGGTCGGGGGAGGGGGGAGGGGTTGAGACACAGAGACAGAAACATTGAGAAACAGAAAGAGACAGCGACACACAGACACACAGACACACACACACGCACACACACACACACACACACACACAGAAAGAGATGAAGAGAAAACAAGAGACGTGAGGGGGGGCGGGTGTGTGTGTGGGGGGGGGGGGCGTGGGGAGGTGTAGGGGGTGGGGGGTCTCGGTGTGTCGGTGTGCAGGTGTGTGTCATATTGTGTCCGTAAGAGAGAGAGAGACAGAGAGACTTAGAGAGGCAGCGAATGAGTCGGGCAGGCAGACTGCCATGCGACACGCACAGATGAACAGACAGATGCAGTGACACTGATCCACATCTGCTCTGACGATGACAAGTGTTATGGAAGCCGGACTTGTGCTTCATCATACTGCTGCAACAAGAGAGAGAGAGAGAGAGAGAGAGAGAGAGAGTTCCACGCGCTTCCGTCCACTTCATTGGCTGAGGCCGAGTACTTCCGGTCGGAACTGCCCCGCAGTTCTCCCTTCTCGTCAGTGCTTCCCCCTGGCTGTCTGGAGTCAGACAGATAGACCGACAGACTGAAGACGGGCCTGGCGCCAATCAGCATCTCCTTCCACTATAGAAGTCCACAGTGGTGGAGAAAAAAGGGTGTTTTGGTAGTGTATTGTGAGCGACGTACTCCCTCTGCTTGTCTGTCTGTCTGTCTGTCTGCTTCTGCTTATGTCTGTAGGCCTGCCTCTGCTTATGTCTGTCTGTCTGTAGATCTGCCTCTGCTTATGTCTGTCTGTCTGTAGGCCTGCGTCTGCTTATGTCTGTCTGTAGGCCTGCCTCTGCTTATGTCTGTCTGTCTGTAGGCCTGCGTCTGCTTATGTCTGTCTGTAGGCCTGCGTCTGCTTATGTCTGTAGGCCTGCCTCTGCTTATGTCTGTAGGCCTGCCTCTGCTTATGTCTGTAGGCCTGCGTCTGCTTATGTCTGTAGGCCTGCCTCTGCTTATGTCTGTAGGCCTGCCTCTGCTTGTCTGTAGGCCTGCCTCTGCTTATGTCTGTAGGCCTGCCTCTGCTTATGTCTGTAGGCCTGCGTCTGCTTATGTCTGTAGGCCTGCCTCTGCTTATGTCTGTAGGCCTGCCTCTGCTTATGTCTGTCTGTCTGTAGGCCTGCGTCTGCTTATGTCTGTCTGTAGGCCTGCCTCTGCTTATGTCTGTAGGCCTGCCTCTGCTTATGTCTGTAGGCCTGCTTCTCCTTATGTCTGTAGGCCTGCTTCTCCTTATGTCTGTAGGCCTGCCTCTGCTTATGTCTGTAGGCCTGCGTCTGCTTATGTCTGTCTGTAGGCCTGCTTCTCCTTATGTCTGTAGGCCTGCCTCTGCTTATGTCTGTAGGCCTGCCTCTGCTTATGTCTGTAGGCCTGCCTCTGCTTATTTGTCAGTTCTGTCTGTCTTTCTGTCTCTACTTATGTTTGTTTTGCCTCTATTTATCTGTCTGTCTGTCTGTCTGCATCTATTTATCTATCTGTCTATCTGTCTGCCTCTGCTTATCCTTGTCTGTTTGTCTGTCTGTCTTTCACACACACACACACACACACACACACACACACACACACACACACACACACACGTCTTCTTCGCAGTCACCGTACAGACGAACGGAATTTGGATTTGCTAAGGATGTTTTAGCTTTCTTCTTATCCCTCTGCTCTTTCTTCTTCTTCTTCCCCTTCTTCTTCTTTCTTTTTCGCTCCTTTTTCTTCTCCATTTTTCATCTTCTTCTTTTTGCGGTCTCCGTCAAAGATGAAGGGAATTTTGATTTACAGAAGGATATTTTGGCTCAAGTGTGACATGTTTCCTCTTTTACTTCCAGATTTTGTAGCTGCGTCTTCTCCGCCACCCCCACCCCACCCCCACTTTGTTTTGTTTTGTTTGAAGTCCATGCCATTCCCCCACCCTCCCTGCCTCATGTTTTTGTTTGTTTCTCCTTTGTTTTTCTTTTACTCCTCATGTTGTCTTCTCGGCTGTCATATATCTGTCGTCCCCCCACTCTCTCTCCCCCCCCCCCCCTCTCTCTTTGTTTTTGTGGTGTATTTGTGTTCATTTTTTGTGCTTTTTGACTTTCATGAATGAACACAGTTGCATGAATATACGGTTATATTTTTTTTCTTTTTCCTTTCCGTTTCCTCGCTTTTATTTTGCTTACTCTGCATATCCTCCCCTCCCCCCCTCCCCCCACCTCCCCCGACTCACCACCCTACCCCTCTTTATCAGTGTAGGACCCATAACAACGAGTTAGTATTTTGCGCGTAATCTTTTCGTCGGTAACAAACAAGAGCCAACTACCCTCTAGCTCTCTCTTTCCCTCTCCACCCCCCCTTATCTCCCGCCCTATGCCCCCTCCCCACCTTTCTCTCTCTCCTCACCCCCTCCACCACACACACCACCTCTCTGCTCCTCTCTCTTCCTCCCTCCCTTCCCCACTCCCTCTCACCGTCATCATCACCATCTACTGCCAAGTTTATTTCCACCCCCTCCCTCCACACACACACACACACACACACACACACACACACAAATAATTTAAAAATAAAGATAATCAAAGAAAACAAACCAACCTGCAAATGTTCACAAGCCACTGTCACACAATGACACAGCGTGTCTCACAGTTGCCACGGCTCATCCGGCGCTTTTAGCGAGACGACGGAGAAAGATGGCAGGAAAGGGGGAGGGTACCATGCAGGGAACCTCGGGTGCCGAGTACGGAACGACCCCCCTCACCTCCCCCCCTCAACCCCCCGGGCCCCCAACCCCCTTACAGCCAGTCAGTGGCTGGCTTCCATCCTCCTCCTATCGGACCACCATCACCACAACTGTGATGACAGGTGTGTCGGCTTCAGAGGCTGCTGGAGCCTTGAAATATAGGTGGTGAGAAAGGTGGTGCACGGTGTGTGGGGCCTGCTTTTCCCAGCTTTTTTTTTATTTTTTATTTCATTATTATTATTATTATTATCATTTGATCCATCTTAATCTCCACCCCGGGGCTTGATCCACCGTCCCCATTTCCCCTTCCGTTTTCGTTGATGTTCTTCTGGTGAAATACTGATGACTGCTCCACCTTTTAAAACCAAGTTTAAAATAATAACGCGTGGCGTAAAATCAAAGATACCTAAAGATCAGTGCCGATCATTTTACACCATCTGTTACTATTTTTAATTTATGTTCTCTTTACTGTTGATGTTGATGTTGATGCTGGTGTTGATGTTGTTGTTGATGCTGATGCAGGTATTGATGTCGTTGTTGATGTTGTTGCAGGTGTTGATGTCGTTGTTGATGTTGATGCAGGTGTTGATGTTGTTGATGTTGATGCAGGTGTTGATGTCGTTGTTGATGCTGGTATTGATGTCGTTGTTGATGTTGATGCTGGTATTGATGTCGTTGTTGATGTTGTTGCAGGTGTTGATGTCGTTGTTGATGTTGTTGCAGGTGTTGATGTCGTTGTTGATGTTGATGCAGGTGTTGATGTCGTTGTTGATGTTGATGCAGGTGTTGTTGTCGTTGCTGATGTTGATGCAGGTGTTGATGTCGTTGTTGATGTTGATGCAGGTGTTGATGTCGTTCAGGATGCTGCCTTGCCGCTACTGTTGATGTGTCTGTGCCTTCGTTGTGCGTCAGTAAGTGAGTAAGTGAGAGAGAGAGACAGAGAGAGAGCGAGAGAGAGAGATAGAGGAAGAGATTGAGAGACAGGGAGACAGGAGGGGGGTTGGGGGGGGGAGTGAGTAACAAAGTGTGTTTTTTCTTTTTTTTTCCTTCTTTTTTTATTTTTATAGTCATTTGCTTGTTTTTCGTATCGACGCTACTGTTTTGCCATGAAATTCGTTTTGCATCAACACCCCCCTCCCCTCACACAAATACAAAACACACACACACACACACACACACACACACACACACACACACACACACTCACACACAAAGACAAAAAAACGCGGTGATGCCATCTTTCAACCCAGAGATGTTCATCCTAAGAATGGGGAAAGTCGGGCTAATTGCGATCGTTTTCCACACAACTCCTGTGCTCTAAGTGCATCCACACACTTATCGCTGCAATATCGGAAAGGTAGTGGAAGGTTGAGGGAATAAGGGTGGGGTGGGACCGGTGGAGGTGTATGATGAGGGGTGTGTGTGGGGGTGGGTGGGGGGGGGGCGGGGGACGGAGGGGTTGGGGGGCAGTTGGAGTGGACGCTGCATGCTGCTGCACGGCCTCGTTGCCTACTATCGTTGGGGGAAATGGAAAATGAAGAACAAAAAGGCAGAGAAACAAATCCAACATAATCCGTGCAACCGTGCACCGGTTAAAACAAGGAACATTCATAGAACGCTATACATGTGACACACAATACATGTTTGTTTCTTTCGAGAAAAACGAAAACAAACACAAAATCATCCGAATAAATTCCCCAAGAGTTGTGATGATGCATTCATTAACCAAATACATAAATCTATAGAAAGGGGAGAAAAAGAAGAAAAAACAAAAAAACACTATGTGCCGGCGCACGCACATGTATCTGTGTACGTAAAATCGATTACTGGTTCATGGGACAAGGCTGTGATTTTGGATATACGCGCGCATCATCCACTGAACATGCATCCACAATTTTTTCGTGTACCCTTTACTTCATTTCTTTCTTTCTTTTTTTTTCTTTCTTTTTTTATCACTTAAAGAACTACAATGGTATATAGGTTATAAACACACGTAACTCCTGCCTGATGCCCCCCCCCCCCCCCCGCACCCCCCCTACACCCTTTCATGCCCTAAAGCAAATTCACCACTGCCTTAGTTTCAGTTTAGGTGTCAAGGAGGTGCCCCATTGTGCGGAATAACTAAATACGCTACACCACATCTGCGTTAAAAAAAAAAAAAAAAGAAAGAAAAAAAGGTGTGACTAACGCATAAACCCAGCGCACTGATCCGGCACTACAGGCATAGCACCAGGCACACAGGGCTCACCCCCCAACACAGTGATACGCTATATTCTTTTGACCTAAAAGAGCTCTCTTACTGGCGTACCTTTTGTCCGCCGCAGTGTTCTGCTCACAGAGGTATAGGTCAGCTTCAGCACGGCAGCAGTCAGTCACATGTACTGTACCGCGCTAAACGCTTTCCTCCAGCGAGCTGCATACTGCATTTGCGAAACCTCCCTCACACGCTCTCGCCTTGCGACTCTTTGTAAGGCGCTCTCTCACGACCAGAAGCATTAAAACTACACGAATCTTTCACATTGAAAATCAACATCTAATTATTCTCCCGCCCCACTACAGTGATAAACTTTATATCAGTGTGACCAGTATGATTTATTCTATTTTATCGTAAAAGAAACGGTTTGTTGCACACATTTGGGCTTCAAGTAACGCAAATTTGAATCAAAATTCCCTGGCCTACGCCACCCAGTGTATACTTAGTTGTCCACTTGCCACTTTATGCCATGCATTTTGATGGGTGGTGGGAGTGGACGGGATGGGTGTAAGGGGAGGAGGATTCCCCCCCATAAACATAAAGCGCAGGGTGCCTCACGAATATACGCTATAGCAAGACGTCTCTATGAATAACGAATGAAGAAACATGAACAAATCCATAAAATAACACAAAACAAAACAAAATAACAACAACAAATAAAGAGAGTCAAATGTACTTTTGGACTTTGTATTACCCCCCAAAAAAATATTGCCCCCCTCCTTCCCCAGCAAAAAAAAAAGAAAGAAAAAAAAGAAGAAGAAAATAAGATAAAATAAAACAAAATAAAATAAAATAAATCCACTGAACGCTGTGGGTTCACGACTTGCACGAAAAGGAGCCAATAACTACAACCCTGACTGTGTGTAGCAATGACCGGCAAGTGAGGCCTCACCCTGTCTGGGCAGCAAGTCAGAAGCACTCCAACTGTTCAGCCGTTCAACAGATACAGCCCGCACCATCAAACATTTCCATGCTGACACAAAAACCCATATTTATTCTCCATCCCCAAGCCAACGTTATCCAAACGGTGGAAAGTTCAAAAGAATTTCCGACGACGCGTTTTCATACAGATATGATATATATAAATAAATAAAAAAAGAAGATAAAATAAAATAAAAATAAAAAAGAAGAAGACGACGACGAAGAAAAAGAAATAAACAAACAAGCAAATAAACGCAGATTAAAATTCGTTCATCCGTTCACGAGATACAGCACCCCAACTTAAAACAACCTTGTTTGGACACAAATTCGTCGTTTACGTTTAAAAAACAACAACAACAACAAAATCATCGATTTCATGTTCAGCTGAAAACAAAAATAAAAAATCAAGAACTCTGACGGGTCACGTTAAAAGAAACCCCAAACCAAAAAATAAACCAACAACATGGAAATTAGAAATTATCCGGGCGGTTCTTTAGGGTGGTTGCGGCGGGGGTATGCCTGGCGTTCTTGGCGTTCCTTCCTCAACCTTTTTTGGTCATTACCGCACAGGTCGATGAGGTCATCCCATTTAGAGGAGAGGGGTGTGGGGGAGGGAGTTGGGGAGGGGGCGGGGGGGGGGGGGGGAGCACCCGAGGCAACAACAGGCAGAGGAAGAAGGCTTCTGATATCAGTGCACACTTTATTAAAACACTGTTCAGCCGTCCAGCAGACACAAGCCTTCAACATAAAACCTTCCCCACACATTTTGACACAAAATCGATATTATGGTGTGTTTGTTGTTGTTGTTGTTGTTTTTATCTGTTCAGTCGACCTTAATATTTCATCGGTGAAAGACCTTAGAAAAACAACAACAATAAAAACTAACAAGGTGATGCACATTCTATACATATTAATTGTCTTCACTCCGAAAAAAGGATAGGAGATGCCCGGGTCAGATTCTTCACACACACACACACACACACACACACGTGCACATTGCCATCGGGTTTATCGTCTGCTAATTTTCTAAACGTTTTTTTTTTTTTTTTTTTTTTTCTGACACGCGTTTATTCCACATACATGTAGTAAAGTTGGTTCAGAGACCCACGTTCAACGTGATTACTCGAAACGTAGTTAAAATGGGTTTGTTCCGATAATTGTTAAAATGGGTTTGTTCCGATCATTGTTAAAATGGGTTTGTTCCAATCCTTGTTAAAATGGGTTTGTTCCGATAATTGTTAAAATGGGTTTGTTCCAATCATTGTTAAAACCGATAATTGTTTAAAATGGTTTTGTTCCAATCATTGTTAAAATGGGTTTGTTCCGATAATTGTTTAAAATGGTTTTGTTCCAATCATTGTTAAAATGGGTTTGTTCCGATAATTGTTAAAATGAGTTTGTTCCAATAATTGTTAAAATGGGTTTGTTCCAATCATTGTTAAAATGGGTTTGTTCCGATAATTGTTTAAAATGGGTTTGTTTCAATCATTGTTAAAATGGGTTTTTTCCGATAATTGTTAAAATGGGTTTGTTCCGATCATTGTTAAAATGGGTTTGTTCCAATCCTTGTTAAAATGGGTTTGTTCCGATAATTGTTAAAATGGGTTTGTTCCGATAATTGTTAAAATGGGTTTGTTCCAATCATTGTTAAAATGGGTTTGTTCCGATAATTGTTTAAAATGGGTTTGTTCCAATCATTGTTAAAATGGGTTTGTTCCGATAATTGTTAAAATGGGTTTGTTCCGATAATTGTTTAAAATGGGTTTGTTCCAATCATTGTTAAAATGGGTTTGTTCCGATAATTGTTAAAATGGGTTTGTTCCGATAATTGTTAAAATGGGTTTGTTCCAATGATTGTTAAAATGTGTTCGGTTATCTTATCCTAGAAGTGTTAATTGCAAATACAGTTAAAATGGGTTTGTTCCAATAATTGTTCAAATGGGTTCGGTTATCTTATCCCAGAAGTGTTCATTGCAGATACAGTTAAAATGGGTTTGTAAGTTTAATCAACATAGTTAAAATGGGGTCAGGTTATTTACAGAAACCCATGTGTTCACTCCAAATACAGTGAAAAATGGGTCAGAGGGTTATGTTACACTTGCTTACTCCAAACATACTTACTGCGGATTATGCGGCTTATGTCACACGTGTTGATAGTAAAGCTGAGCTTTGATGTTCTGGGCATACACAGTATCATACACCGTGTCTTCTTGTCTCGGATATGTAATGTGTGTGTGTGTGTGTGTGTGTGTGTGTGTGTGTGTGTGTGTGTGTGTGTGTGTGTTGTTTATCAGTTTAGTTATTCAACCATTGATTCACCTAACTTATCAATCGATGAAATATTATGTCCGAGTCTCACGTCGGTGAGGTTCATGTGGGTCATATCATGGGAAACGTGACACAGACTGTACAACACCATTCCGTCATTCCTCACTCAAGCACAATACAGTCCACGGTACACAACCTAAAATACCTATCATTCCTATCCCCCTATACCTCTTTCGCCTTTCACTACATAAATAATCCTGAACTGCATATTCCAAGTTCGCATGCGTACTCAATTGCTGTGTGTGTGTGTGTGTGTGTGTGTGCGTGCGTGCGTGCGTGCGTACGTGCGTGCGTGTGTATCTGTTAGAGAGAGAGACGGAGAGAGAGAGAGAGAGAGAGAGAATGAGAGCGCGCGCGCGCGTGTGTGTGTTTGCGTTGTGTGTGAGTGAGTGAGAGACAGAATACAGGAAACGGGAACGATGTGTGGCGAGTCAAGACAGTCAGTCCCGTGTCTCTGCAACTGAGACATGGAGATATGACAGAACAACACACACAACACGACAAACTGTGAGACATGGAGATATGACAGAACAACACAACACGGCATGACAAACTGTGAGACATAGAGATATGACAGAACAACACACACAACACGACAAACTGTGAGACATGGAGATATGGAAGAACAACACACGACATGACAAACTGTGAGACATGGAGATATGACAGAACAACACACACAACATGACAAACTGTGAGACATGGAGATATGACAGAACAACACACAACATGACATGACAAACTGTGAGACATGGAGATATGACAGAACAACACACACAACACGACAAACTGTGAGACATGGAGATATGACAGAACAACACAACACGGCATGACAAACTGTGAGACATAGAGATATGACAGAACAACACACACAACATGACAAACTGTGAGACATAGAGATATGACAGAACAACACACACAACATGACAAACTGTGAGACATGGAGATATGACAGAACAACACACAACACGACATGACAAACTGTGAGACATGGAGATATGACAGAACAACACACACAACACGACAAACTGTGAGACATGGAGATATGGAAGAACAACACACGACATGACAAACTGTGAGACATGGAGATATGACAGAACAACACACACAACATGACAAACTGTGAGACATGGAGATATGACAGAACAACACACAACATGACATGACAAACTGTGAGACATGGAGATATGACAGAACAACACACACAACACGACAAACTGTGAGACATGGAGATATGACAGAACAACACACACAACATGACAAACTGTGAGACATAGAGATATGACAGAACAACACACACAACATGACAAACTGTGAGACATAGAGATATGACAGAACAACACACACAACATGACAAACTGTGAGACATGGAGATATGACAGAACAACACACACAACACGACAAACTGTGAGACATAGAGATATGACAGAACAACACACACAACATGACAAACTGTGAGACATGGAGATATGACAGAACAACACACACAACACGACGAACTGTGAGACATGGAGATATGACAGAACAACACACACAACACGACCAACTGTGAGACATGGAGATATGACAGAATAACACACACAACACGAAAAACTGTGAGACATGGAGATATGACAGAACAACACACACAACATGACAAACTGTGAGACATGGAGATATGACAGAACAACACACACAACACGACAAACTGTGAGACATAGAGATATGACAGAACAACACACACAACATGACAAACTGTGAGACATGGAGATATGACAGAACAACACACACAACATGACAAACTGTGAGACATGGAGATATAGCAGAACAACACACACAACATGACAAACTGTGAGACATGGAGATATGACAGAACAACACACACAACATGACAAACTGTGAGACATAGAGATATGACAGAACAACACACACAACACGACGAACTGTGAGACATAGAGATATGACAGAACAACACACACAACATGACAAACTGTGAGACATGGAGATATGACAGAACAACACACACAACATGACATGACAAACTGTGAGACATGGAGATATGACAGAACAACACACACAACATGACAAACTGTGAGACATGGAGATATGACAGAACAACACACACAACACGACAAACTGTGAGACATGGAGATATGACAGAACAACACACACAACACG
>NC_134878.1:1442500-1470000 GCF_041734735.1 Babylonia areolata | reverse complement strand
AACTCCCGACACTGCGAAGGAGAAATTACGTCAGCGTCAGAACTGACGTCAGAGAAAGCTTCAACGATGTCGTAAGAGAGGACATGACTTAACCCCAGCTGATTTTATCTTAGGATACCAACAAAGAACAGTTGGAGGGGCCGTGGTGGGAACGATAAAGAACGGGGTTGGAAGGCTCGTTCAGGCGTGGTGCTGTGTCCTCGGGAAAGGCACTTTCCTCTGGTTCTCCCTCCGCCCAGGTGTCAATAGCTAGGGCCCACCTCACTCTACTCACAGAATGTTCAAACGGCGGAAAGAGACCACTGGGCCCCGCCTTCCGATTTCATTCCGAAACACAGTAAATAGGAATTCACTGTCTCGATGATCCCAAGAGAGAAGACGGCGTAGGCCCCTATGTGTTTCGACGCTAGACTTTCAGAATGGTATAAAGACATTAAGGCTGAGGGAGAAAGATAGAATGAGAAGGCTGCAGTAAGAGGTGAGGAAGCTATGTAACTGGGCAACTGTTCTTTTTTAAAATCATATAAAAAAAACTTGACAACAAGATGAAATAAATGTAAACGACTCACTTTCAAATTGGCGCACTGCTCTCTTCTTTCAACATCACTTTTCACAATGTTTTTGGGCGCTGGACTGAACTCTTACAGTGAGAACAAAGGCTGGAAAAGAATGGTGCAGGGTAGAACCAGTCCAGGCCACAGCTGCTAACGCTGCCTGCAGGACCTTTTTTTCTTTTTTTTTTCACAGTGTATGTCCACCAGTGATGTCGATGTCTGACTGTACGGTTTTATAGTTGAGGGAGCTGTTCTGCTAAGTGAGGAAAAACAACGCTGTCTCTAAAGATATCCACCGATGGTATCTTGGATCCTGCTGGTTTTTCCGTGCCGAGTCAGGGAATGTTCTGCTTCTGTTTGTCGTCATTCAACCCCCCCACCCCCACCCTCAGTCTCTCTCTCTCTCTTCGTCACCCCCCAACCCTACCCCCCCACCTTCCGCCGCCCCTCCCCCCTCCCCCGACACACACACATCCAAACAATGAGTGTTTTGAGTAATACGGCTGCACTGCCCAGCAAGGACTGTGTTGTGTTGCACTGCAGTGTGTGTGTGTGTGTGTGTGTGTGTGTGTGTTTGTGAACATCACGCCCACCTCAAATACCAGACTGATGAGCTCCCTTGTCATTTCCTTATTTCTACATGCCTGCGAGACAAGGACCTCGACAGCCGAACTAGAGAGTAAGATACATGCCACAGAGATGAGATGCTTCCGGAAAATCCTTGGCATCACATACATCACATCACATCACGAACGATGCAGTGCGAAGAAGAGTCAAACAAGCTATTGGGCCACATGAAGATCTACTGACCACTGTAAAGAAAAAGAAACTGAAGTGGTATGGCCACGTCTGGCGTTCATCAGGACTGGCCATGACCTTCCTGCAGGGAACAGTGCAGGGAGACTGTCATTATAAATACAGAGCAACTGATTTACTGGTGATTCGACAGTAAATCAGTTGCTCTGTATTTATAATGACTTATGCTCATCTTTTGATAATGGAGTCACAACCCAGGCTGTGTACTTTGATATATCTAAAGCTTTTGATCGAGTTTGGCATAAGGGACTTCTTCTGAAGTTAAGAGCGAATGGCATACGAGGCAAATTACTTGACTGGTTTTCCGATTACCTCTCTAACCGTATCCAAGCAGTTGTTATAAAGAGTGATAAGTCTGATTACAAAGGAATACCCGCAGGTGTTCCTCAAGGCTCTGTACTTGGTCCACTATTATTCCTTATCTATATCAATGATATTGTATACGACATCCATTCAAACATTAAGCTATTTGCAGATGATACAAGTATGTCCTTAGCACTAAACAACCCAAACATCCGTGCACAAACACTCAATTCTGACTTAGAAAAGATAGATTCTTGGGCTAAGCGATGGAAAGTCAAATTTAATGAGGGGAAAACAGAGTTATTAAATTTTTCTCGAAACACTGACACAATTTTACCTCTTACTTTTGGCATCACACCATTACAAAGTACAGACACACATAAACATCTAGGCGTCATACTCCAAAACAACTGTAAATGGGAGGAACATATTAAAAGTATAATCAATGCTGTAACTATGTTGGTTTCTTGTCTTAAGACGTATAAGTACAAGTTAAATAGGAGAGCATTAGAAATCATGTACAAATCATTCATATTACCACATTTTGACTATGCTGATATTGTTTGGGATAATTGCACAGATGCACAATCAGATTCTCTGGAACATTTACAGCTTGATGCATTAAGAACCATAACTGGAGCTGTTCGTGGGACAAGCCACCAAAAAATATACCAAGAATCAGGATTCTGTACACTTAAGGAAAGAAGGAAAAGACACAAACTTGTGCATTATTTCAAGATGGTTAACGGTCTATGCCCTAACTACCTAAATGGTCTTGTTCCTGGTCTTGTTTCAGACAATAACTCTTACCATAGACGCAGGTCATTGGAACGCACCGTACCAAGATTTCACACCGAACTCTATCGGAAATCATTCATACCATCTACTACTTATCTCTGGAATTCTCTACCTGATTATGTTAAAACCAGCAATTCCTTAAGCCAGCTTAAACATTACCTATGTGCTAACGATGCTGTAGTGCCTAGCTATTATTACTATGGTAAACGGAAGGAACAAATCATTCACTGTCGACTTCGTCTAGGGATTAGTGACTTAAGAGAAGATATGTTCAACAGACATTTAATAAACGACCCACTTTGTGCTTGTGGCACTGCAAGCGAAACTGCTGAACATTATTTATTATTTTGTCAAGACTTTCATTTGGCTCGGGCAAACACAATCTTAAATTTATCTCCAAACTACATTCACGTTAAAATTCTGTTGCATGGAGATCCTGTTCTCCAAAATCATACAAATATATTCATATTTCAAACTGTCCACCAGTTTATCTCCGATTCAAATAGATTTTAGCTTAGAAAGTATTGTGAAGAAAGAGTACAACATGATTCTATTAGTAAAATATATGTTGAATTTTTTTTGACTGACCAAATATTCAAGGTGAATGGATTGGCCAATGATCTGTTAGAATTTCTCCTCTCCCCTCTGTTCCCCCTCCTCCACCACCTTACCCTCCATTCTTCTAAATTTTCTTCTTCTTCTTCTTCGTGTTTTTCTTCTATTAGGCCAATTACTTTGGTGATAATAAATTTAATCTCATGTTAATATTGATATTAGCATTATTTTACTATATTATGTACTGTTTGTTTATTTGTTTTATTTCATTATTACATTACTTACTGTTTATGCATGTTATTTCATACAAGTCATAATATGGTTCATCTGCCGTCATGATAAAATTGAAGTGCAACGTTGTGAGCACAGTATAAGCTTTAAGCTTGTTGATGCTCTTTTGTCAATCAATGCATTGTAATCATGTGTATTGTTGAATAATTAAAGTTTATTTAAACCATTTCCTTATTTCTACATGCCTGCGAGACAAGGACCTCGACAGCCGAACTAGAGAGTAAGATACATGCCACAGAGATGAGATGCTTCCGGAAAATCCTTGGCATCACATACATCACATCACATCACGAACGATGCAGTGCGAAGAAGAGTCAAACAAGCTATTGGGCCACATGAAGATCTACTGACCACTGTAAAGAAAAAGAAACTGAAGTGGTATGGCCACGTCTGGCGTTCATCAGGACTGGCCATGACCTTCCTGCAGGGAACAGTGCAGGGAGACTGGTCAAGACCTTCCTGCAGGGAACAGTGCAGGGAGCAAGGAGAAGAGGCATCAGGACTGGCCAAGACCTTCCTGCAGGGAACAGTGCAGGGAGCAAGAGGCATCAGGACTGGTCAAGACCTCCCCCACCTGCTCCACCCACACACACACTGTGGTCAGCCCGCACTCCCCTCACCCCCACACAGGACCTGGGTCTGGGAGTTCCCTCTGGAACCCACTGACCTTCACCTTCTCCTCTGGACCCATAAGGAGGACGCTGATTGGTCGCCGGCACGCGACTAAAAAGCCGGAGCTTTGCGTGTGTGGGGAGGGGAGGGGAGTGGAGTTATGGGTGGAGGTGTGGAGGGAGGGGGGCAGGGAGGGCTCGTGTCGTGTGTGTTGTATCGTGCGCGATCTTTGGTTGTATGTGCAGTGCACTGCTGTTGTGGTGTGTGTGTTGGGAGGTCGGGTGGGGGTGAGGGTGAAGGGGGTAAGCGGGAAGGGGGCGGGGGGAGGGGGAGGCCAGGGGGGGTAAGCGGAAGCGGGGTTCCGCACTGCATTGCATTTACCGGCGTTGGAGTGCATCTGCCGGAATACTTGTGTTGAATAATTTGGCGTTGTACTCTGTGTGTGTGTGTGTGTGTGTGTGTGTGTGTGTGTGCGTGCGTGCGTGCGTGTGTGTGTGTGTGTGTGTGTGTGTGTGTGTGTGTGTGTGTGTGTTTGCAAGCGCGCGTATGGACATGTGTCTTTTCTTTGTATAATTATGGTTTTGTGTGTTGTGAAAAATCAAGAAACATGATTGTGTACACATCTATTTTAGAAATTAACACTCATAGTACTTTCCAATCCTCTACACCACCACCAACCACCAACACCACCACCATTTCGCTGCCCCACCCCACCTCCACCCCTGTAGAAAATCCCCAACAATGACGACGTGTGGGAGGTTGAGGGGCGTGGGGATGCCAGGAGGGTGGGGGGAGAGTTGGAGGAGGTGGAAGGGGAGGAGCCCAGACATACAAGGACTGGTGGATGGACCTGAGACACGCAAGCTGAGCCCCCAGGGACCGGGGAATAGGAGGGGGAGGGGAGGGGGAAGGGGAAAGGGAGGGGGAGGGGGAGGGGAGAGAGGCTGCTGTCCACGCCCGTTAAACCGTCATCACTCAACTGAGCTCCGCGACTCCACGAAATCGCCACCTCCACACCCACACCCCTACCCCAACCACCTCCACACCCACACCCCTACCCCAACCACCTCCACACCCACACCCCTACCCCAACCACCTCCACAACCACATCCCCACCCCAACCACCTCCACACCCACACCCCTACCCCAACCACCTCCACAACCACATCCCCACCCCAACCACCTCCACACCCACATCCCTACCCCAACCACCTCCACACCCACATCCCAACCCCAACCACCCCACACCATTTTTTTTCGTACTTTTTTCTTTCTTTCTTCTTTTCTTTTTTTTTTCCTTCCCCTTTTTGTCTGGCTCCGTCCTGAGAATAATTGATTAGCCAGCCTTCCTCCTCTCTCGGGCTTTTTGGGGTCTTTTCTTGTTTGGTCCTTTCTTTCTTTTCTTTCTTTATGGGCTTTTGTATGTGGAAATTCAAATGGACTAGACAAATGTTAACGCTTACCTCTTTTCTTTTCTTTTTTTCATTTTCATATTTCCATGTGTTGTGTGTTGTATTGTGGTGTGTTGTGTTGTGTTGTGTTGAGGTGACAGAGACCGGGGAGGTGAGAAAGAGAGAGAGGGAGAGAGATATAGAAGGAGGAGGGGTGGAGAGAGAGAGGGAGAGAGAGACGTACAGACACTGTGAGACAGACAGAGAAAAGAGAGGGAAAGAGAGACGTACAGACACTGTGAGACAGACAGAGAAAAGAGAGGGAAAGAGAGACGTACAGACACTGTGAGAGAGAAAAGAGAGGGAAAGAGAGACGTACAGACACTGTGAGACAGACAGAGAAAAGAGAGGGAAAGAGAGACGTACAGACACTGTGAGACAGACAGAGAAAAGAGAGGGAAAGAGAGACATACAGACACTAAGAGACAGACAGAGAAAAGAGAGGGAAAGAGAGACATACAGACACTGTGAGACAGACAGAGAAAAGAGAGGGAAAGAGAGACGTACAGACACTAAGAGACAGACAGAGAAAAGAGAGGGAAAGAGAGACATACAGACACTGTGAGACAGACAGAGAAAAGAGAGGGAAAGAGAGACGTACAGACACTAAGAGACAGACAGAGAAAAGAGAGGGAAAGAGAGACGTACAGACACTAAGAGACAGACAGAGAAAAGAGAGGGAAAGAGAGACATACAGACACTGTGAGACAGACAGAGAAAAGAGAGGGAAAGAGAGACGTACAGACACTAAGAGACAGACAGAGAAAAGAGAGGGAAAGAGAGACATACAGACACTGTGAGACAGACAGAGAAAAGAGAGGGAAAGAGAGACGTACAGACACTAAGAGACAGACAGAGAAAATAGAGGGAAAGAGAGACATACAGACACTGTGAGACAGACAGAGAAAAGAGAGGGAAAGAGAGACGTACAGACACTGTGAGACAGACAGAGAAAAGAGAGGGAAAGAGAGACATACAGACACTGTGAGACAGACAGAGAAAAGAGAGGGAAAGAGAGACATACAGACACTGTGAGACAGACAGAGAAAAGAGAGGGAAAGAGAGACGTACAGACACTAAGAGACAGACAGAGAAAAGAGAGGGAAAGAGAGACATACAGACACTGTGAGACAGACAGAGAAAAGAGAGGGAAAGAGAGACATACAGACACTAAGAGACAGACAGAGAAAAGAGAGGGAAAGAGAGACGTACAGACACTGTGAGACAGACAGAGAAAAGAGAGGGAAAGAGAGACATACAGACAATGTGAGACAGACAGAGAAAAGAGAGGGAAAGAGAGACGTACAGACACTGTGAGACAGACAGAGAAAAGAGAGGGAAAGAGAGACATACAGACACTGTGAGACAGACAGAGAAAAGAGAGGGAAAGAGAGACATACAGACACTGTGAGACAGACAGAGAAAAGAGAGGGAAAGAGAGACGTACAGACACTAAGAGACAGACAGAGAAAAGAGAGGGAAAGAGAGACATACAGACACTGTGAGACAGACAGAGAAAAGAGAGGGAAAGAGAGACATACAGACACTGTGAGACAGACAAAGAAAAGAGAGGGAAAGAGAGACATACAGACACTGTGAGACAGACAGAGAAAAGAGAGGGAAAGAGAGACATACAGACACTGTGAGACAGACAGAGAAAAGAGAGGGAAAGAGAGACATACAGACACTGTGAGACAGACAGAGAAAAGAGAGGGAAAGAGAGACGTACAGACACTAAGAGACAGACAGAGAAAAGAGAGGGAAAGAGAGACATACAGACACTGTGAGACAGACAGAGAAAAGAGAGGGAAAGAGAGACATACAGACACTGTGAGACAGACAGAGAAAAGAGAGGGAAAGAGAGACATACAGACACTGTGAGACAGACAGAGAAAAGAGAGGGAAAGAGAGACGTACAGACACTGTGAGACAGACAGAGAAAAGAGAGGGAAAGAGAGACATACAGACACTGTGAGACAGACAGAGAAAAGAGAGGGAAAGAGAGACATACAGACACTGTGAGACAGACAGAGAAAAGAGAGGGAAAGAGAGACGTACAGACACTGTGAGACAGACAGCATGCACACAGTCAGACTGGAAGAGAAGTGGCAGAGAAACAATGTGGCATTGTGAGTTAGTTCTCTTTTCTTTAATGAACTAAAGGAACACCATGTGTGGCTGAAAACAACCCCCCCCCCCCGGCCCCCCCAACAGCAGAAACAAAGAAACAAAGCGGTGACCAAGCCTCAGACCATCTGTGGAAATTAACGAGAAACAAACACAGCCAGCTGGAAACCAGAAACCAAACAGGCACACTGCGACAAGGTTATCAGCGGCTATCACGTACTTGGCATATCCCCTTCCACATATGTGAGTGACTCAGGTCCTGTCTGCTTCAAGGCACATCAGCGGCATGTGACAACATCCGCTTTTCAGATCAAGGTGGTTTTGTGTGTGTGTGTGTGTGTGTGTGTGTGTGTGTGTGTGTGTGTGTGTGTTTCTTTTGTTCTCTCTTTCTCTGTCTGTCTCTGTCTGTCTGTCTGTCTCTGTCTGTCTGTCACTCTGCGTGTGAAAGGTGGCATGATCAGTTTGTATCTTCTTCAAGCATCTGCTCTTTTTTGTGAGTATAGATAGAGAAATTGATAGACATATGAGAAAAGATGGAGAGGGAGAGAGAGAGAGAGAGAGAGAGAGAGAGAGAGAGAGACAGACAGACAGACAGACAGACAGACAGACAGACAGACAGTCAGACAGACAGAAAGCGACGGATGTATTATTCACAAAGACCACGATCCATTAGAAGACGAATACACATGCAGTTGTGAACGACATAAAAAAAGTTGATGACAAAAAGACTGGTTCTATAAATGTAATGTGCTGCTCACTTGCCTGTTCCCTGTAGTTACTAAATCGGATTTCGGTATGGTGCCACCCTGACTGCTGCTGCTGATGAATCACATGGAATGACTTCGGGGTACCTTTGCTTTAACTCACTCAGTACGGCCAGTCCTCTCTTCTCCTCAAAACAGACCCCTCGGATGTCCAGTGGGTGTCTGAATGACCCAACCTTTAGCTTCCGTCGTCAGAATTGTGGTATTCTTTGTCAACATTCACGTCTTCAGTATAAGAGCCTTCCTCTTGCAATATTATGATGATGGTAATCGGGGTGAAACGCTGTTAACGTCATCTCTTTCGCCGTTCGTATGGAAAGAGTTAAATACGCACACATAACAGGAAAGAGGGGATTTGATGGACAGTGCAGGGAGGAGTGTGCGGGTGGGTTTCTGGGCGTGGATGAGGTGAGGTGAGGGGTGCGGGGGGATCCGTGTGTGTGTGTGTGTGTGTGTGTGTGTGTGTGTGTGTGTGTGTGTGTGTGTGTGTGTGTGTGTGTGTGTGTCTGTGTCTGTGTGTCTATGTCTGTGTCTGTGTTTGTATTCGTGTTTCCGACTTTATAATGATTCACAATATTTGCGCGAGTTAGAGTATCAAATCAAAGATTAACTACAACCATATATAATCATAATTGTGAAAATGACAGTGATGATGATGACACTGCTCTCTCTCTCTCTCTCTCTCTCTCTCTCTCTCTCTCTCTCTCCCCCCTCTCTCTCTATTTTCATCTCTCACTCTCTCTCCTTCTACCCCTGTACCCCTCACCCTCTCTCTGCCCCTTCATGTTCTCCATCTCTACACCCCTCACTCTCTCTCTGCCCCTTCATGTTCCCCATCTCTACACCCCTCCCTCTCTCTGCCCCTTCATGTTCTCCATCTCTACACCCCTCCCTCTCTCTGCCCCTTCATGTTCCCCATCTCTACACCCCTCACCCTCTCTCTGCCCCTTCATGTTCTCCATCTCTACACCCCTCACCCTCTATCTGCCCCTTCATGTTCTCCATCTCTACACCCTCTCTCTGCCCCTTCACGTTCCCCATCTCTACACCCTCTCTCTCTCTCTGCCCCTTCATGTTCCCCATCTCTACACCCTCTCTCTGCCCCTTCATGTTCCCCATCTCTACACCCTCTATCTGCCCCTTCACGTTCCCCATCTCTACACCCTCTATCTGCCCCTTCATGTTCCCCATCTCTACACCCTCTCTCTGCCCCTTCACGTTCCCCATCTCTACACCCCTCACTCTCTCTCTACCCCTTCATGTTCCCCATCTCTACACCCCTCACCCTCTATCTGCCCCTTCATGTTCCCCATCTCTACACCCCTCACCCTCTATCTGCCCCTTCACGTTCCCCATCTCTACACCCTCTCTCTGCCCCTTCATGTTCTCCATCTCTACACCCTCTCTCTGCCCCTTCACGTTCCCCATCTCTACACCCCTCACTCTCTCTCTACCCCTTCATGTTCCCCATCTCTACACCCCTCACCCTCTATCTGCCCCTTCACGTTCCCCATCTCTACACCCTCTCTCTGCCCCTTCATGTTCTCCATCTCTACACCCTCTCTCTGCCCCTTCATGTTCTCCATCTCTACACCCTCTGTCTGCCCCTTCATGTTCTCCATCTCTACACCCTCTCTCTGCCCCTTCACGTTCCCCATCTCTACACCCTCTATCTGCCCCTTCACGTTCCCCATCTCTACACCCTCTCTCTGCCCCTTCACGTTCCCCATCTCTACACCCTCTCTCTGCCCCTTCACGTTCCCCATCTCTACACCCTCTCTCTGCCCCTTCATGTTCCCCATCTCTACACCCCTCACCCTCTCTCTGCCCCTTCACGTTCCCCATCTCTACACCCTCTCTCTGCCCCTTCATGTTCTCCATCTCTACACCCTCTCTCTGCCCCTTCATGTTCTCCATCTCTACACCCTCTGTCTGCCCCTTCATGTTCTCCATCTCTACACCCTCTCTCTGCCCCTTCACGTTCCCCATCTCTACACCCTCTATCTGCCCCTTCACGTTCCCCATCTCTACACCCTCTCTCTGCCCCTTCACGTTCCCCATCTCTACACCCTCTCTCTGCCCCTTCACGTTCCCCATCTCTACACCCTCTCTCTGCCCCTTCATGTTCCCCATCTCTACACCCTCTCTCTGCCCCTTCATGTTCCCCATCTCTACACCCTCTATCTGCCCCTTCACGTTCCCCATCTCTACACCCTCTCTCTGCCCCTTCATGTTCCCCATCTCTACACCCTCTCTCTGCCCCTTCATGTTCTCCATCTCTACACCCTCTCTCTGCCCCTTCACGTTCCCCATCTCTACACCCTCTCTCTGCCCCTTCACGTTCCCCATCTCTACACCCCTCGCCCTCTCTCTGCCAGCCTGTCTGTCCGTCTTTCTGCCAGCTTGCCTGTGAGTCTGTCTGCCAGCCTGTCTGTGTGTCTGTCTGCCAGCCTGTCTGTGTGTCTGTCTGCCAGCCTGTCTGTGTGTCTGTCTGCCAGCCTGCCAAGTTTAAATTCATAGGACACGGTCCACACAAAGCTGCAGGAAGGAAAGAAGCAGCCTCCCGCTAATCACCGGATCAGGCCGGATGGAGAGTGAAGGCCAGACCAGGCCGGATGGACAGTGAAGGCCGGATCAGGCCGGATGGAGAGTGAAGGCCAGACCAGGCCGGATGGAGAGTGAAGGCCAGACCAGGCCGGATGGACAGTGAAGGCCGGATCAGGCCGGATGGAGAGTGAAGGCCAGACCAGGCCGGATGGAGAGTGAAGGCCAGACCAGGCCGGATGGAAAGTGAAGGCCGGATCAGGCCGGATGGACAGTGAAGGCAGGATGGACAGTGAAGGCCGGATCAAGCCGGATGGACAGTGAAGGCAGGATGGACAGTGAAGGCCGGATGGACAGTGAAGGCCGGATGGACAGTGAAGGCCGGATCAGGCAGAATGGACAGTGAAGGCCGGATGGACAGTGAAGGCCGGATCAGGCAGGATGGACAGTGAAGGCCGGATGGACAGTGAAGGCAGGATGGACAGTGAAGGCCGGATCAGGCAGGATGGACAGTGAAGGCCGGATCAAGCCGGATGGACAGTGAAGGCCGGATGGACAGTGAAGGCCGCTGTCGTCCTATTGTTTCCTCCCGTCCTCCAACTCTTACCTCATCCCCCCACCCATCCACCCACTTCTGGACACGGTGCCATGTGTAGAAGTACCCACTCCCCCTCACCACCCCATCAGCAAGGTCACCCGTAGAACAGTTCCGTAGGTATTGGTATCTCTGACTAACCCTTAAGGTGAGATTTTACAGCTGCTTCTATATCAGTTGAATCAGCCAGTCATGTTATTTCCAGGTCAGATCAGATCACTGCGATTCTTTATCAATAGGTTTACCTTCTTCAGTCAAAGAACCTCAACGGAAAGTCCATAACTCAGCAGCTCGTCTGATCTTGAAAGCCCCTCGCAAACAACCGTATGTTCCACTTCTATGTGACCTACACTGGCTTCCCAGTATGTGAGAGAATAAAGTCCAAATTAGCTTCAGTTTCAGTTCATTGAGTGATTCTGCACCCTGGCACCTTTTTGACGTGGTAAGGATTTACAGTCCAACCCGCTCTGGCCTGCCTTCCTTGCATGACACACGCAGGTTTGAAATGCCGTGTCAGTTACATATGTAAGTCATGTGGTTTCCGAACATATGAACACTACGGACCTTGGGTACTGTAAATCTCTAACACACACACACACACACACACACACACACACACACACACACACACACTGAGAGAGAGAGAGAGAGAGAGAGAGAGAGAGAGAGAGAGAGAGAGAGAGAGAGAGATCAATGTTCCAAAACAAATCACTGGAATCCGATCTCACATGAATTCTAATCTAATCACAGTTGTTCAACCAATGTCACAGACAACAGATCTGTGTGTGCATGTGTAGGTCTCGATGTGTGCAGTGGTAACTGAGTGAGAAACATTCTACCTGCCCTAGGTCTGTGTAAAACATTAACACAAAATGAACTAAAATGATTAAACGAAATAAATACATTTGAATATAACAAAAAGGGAAAGTTACGGACAAGGCGAAGGACTGAAATAAGATAAACAAAACAACAAGAAAAGGGGGCCTCACTCAGGGCACGATCCCCTCAAAATGGACGCCGACATTAAAACAAGCAATAAAAGAAACAACAACAACAAACAAACAAACGAAAAACACCGCTGCCCCGTTACCTAATTAAGCACCTTTTAGGGACACAGGGATTAAAAAAAAAAAAAAAGCAAAAAAAAAGCGGACTGAAGATTTTGTTGTTTGTTTGTATTAGGGTGGGGGTGGAGGGGAGGGGAGGACAACGTGGAATGACCTGTTTCGCACCCCTCCCCCCTCCCCTCTATATCACCCTCGTTGTGAAGGAAATTTCATCACTGAAGTATTTTAAGATCACGAGATCAAATTGGCGGTGGAGTTTGGTGAGGATGGCAGTGAGATTGTCTGCTATGTTCCCTTGATGAACATCTCCACCAACAACACAGACATCTCCACCAACAACACAGACATCTCCACAGACATCTCCACCAACAACACAAACATCTCCACCAACAACACAGACATCTCCACCAACAACACAGACATCACAGACATCTCCATAGACATCTCCACCATCAACACATACATCACAGACATCTCCACCATCAACACAGACATCTCCACCATCAACACAGACATCTCCACCATCAACACATACATCACAGACATCTCCACCAACAACACAGACATCTCCACCATCAACACAGACATCTCCACAGACATCTCCACCAACAACACAGACATCTCCACAGACATCTCCACCAACAACACAGACATCTCCACCAACAACACAGACATCTCCACCAACAAACCAGACATCATAGACATCTCCACCAACAACACAGACATCTCCACCAACAACACAGACATCTCCACCAACAAACCAGACATCATAGACATCTCCACCAACAACACAGACATCTCCACCAACAACACAGACATCTCCACCAACAAACCAGACATCATAGACATCTCCACCAACAACACAGACATCTCCACCAACAACACAAACATCTCCACAAACATCTCCACCAACAACACAGACATCTCCACCAACAACACAGACATCTCCAACAACAACACAGACATCTCCACAAACAACACAAACATCTCCACAAACATCTCCACCAACAACACAGACATCTCCACCAACAACACAGACATCTCCACAGACATCTCCACCAACAACACAGACATCTCCACAGACATCTCCACCAACAACACAGACATCTCCACCAACAACACAGACATCACAAACATCTCCACCAACAACACAGACATCTCCACCAACAACACAGACATCTCCACCAACAACACAGACATCTCCACAAACATCTCCACCAACAACACAGACATCTCCACCAACAACACAAACATCTCCACCAACAACACAGAGCGGAAACAAAACAAAGGAAGTAAAAACAAAACAAACAAATAAACTGATCCCTGCAAAGTTTTGTTTTTTGTTTTGTTTTGTTGTTTGTTTCGTTGACTTTTGAGATGAAGGGGTATTGCAATCGGCTGTTGTTGAACTCCTCTCTCTATACACACAGACAGACACAAAGACAGACACACACATACACACACATGCACACGCACGCACACACATAGAGACAGACAGACAGACAGACACACACACACACACACACACACACGGGGGTGCAGACATCATAGAGATGGGCGGAAAAAACCACCCACATCCTATGTATTACAGTACCCTGTCACGGATGTCTGTGACAACACCCACATCCTATGTATTACAATACCCTGTCACGGATGTCTGTGACAACACCCACATCCTATGTATTACAGTACCCTGTCACGGATGTCTGTGACAACACCCACATCCTATGTATTACAATACCCTGTCACGGATGTCTGTGACAACACCCACATCCTATGTATTACAATACCCTGTCACGGATGTCTGTGACAACACCCACATCCTATGTATTACAATACCCTGTCACGGATGTCTGTGACAACACCCACATCCTATGTATTACAATACCCTGTCATGGATATCTGTGACAACACCCACATCCTATGTATTACAATACCCTGTCACGGATATCTGTGACAACACCCACATCCTATGTATTACAATACCCTGTCATGGATATCTGTGACAACACCCACATCCTATGTATTACAATACCCTGTCACGGATGTCTGTGACAACACCCACATCCTATGTATTACAATACCCTGTCACGGATATCTGTGACAACGCCCACATCCTATGTATTACAATACCCTGTCACGGATGTCTGTGACAACGCCCACATCCTATGTATTACAATACCCTGTCACGGATGTCTGTGACAACACCCACATCCTATGTATTACAATACCCTGTCACGGATGTCTGTGACAACACCCACATCCTATGTATTACAATACCCTGTCACGGATGTCTGTGACAACACCCACATCCTATGTATTACAATACCCTGTCACGGATGTCTGTGACAACACCCACATCCTATGTATTACAGTACCCTGTCACGGATGTCTGTGACAACACCCACATCCTATGTATTACAATACCCTGTCACGGATGTCTGTGACAACACCCACATCCTATGTATTACAATACCCTGTCACGGATGTCTGTGACAACAGGACAGAAGAGACCAGAGGCCAATGACTGTAAATAAAAACAGACCACGTGATCTGATTGAACTGGTTGGGGGGAGGGGGAGGGGGGGAGAGGTCTACTTATGACGATGTGCCAGATTTGTGCCCGGGGCGAGAGAGAAAGGACGGTGAGGGGATGTTTTCTTGTGGCGGCACCGGTGTGGAGACTACAAGGCAATTTCCGCCAGGCGCAAAGCCAGGGTCTACTTGGCCACAAGAGCGGACATTGATCGCCATCTGTATGGACCGTCACTCGTGTCAAGAGGAAAACTTCACGGGGAATGACCACAGGTTAGGTTTGAAAGACTGTCCAGTGCGTCACATGCGGATACGATCATTTATGATATAATATAATATAATCTACATACATACATACATACATATATGTGTGTGCGTGCGTGTGTGTGTGTGTGTGTGTGTGTGTGTGTGTGTGTGTGTGTGTGGGTGTGTGAGCGCGCGCGTGTGAACCGAGTCAAACACTAAGTTGAGTGGATCTGTGCAAACCATCTGTCAGAACAATGCGTATAGCGTTTCACTGGTGTCTTTTCTGTCCGGAATGTGGAAACCAGCAAACGGAATACAAGTAAAGCTTTTGATAACCGTAAAAACCCGCTCGTGGATAGAGTGAACGTGCCAGGTCCAGCCCACGAACAAGGAGAGGTAGCAGAAGAAGAAGAAGAAGAAGATGATGATGATGGTAGAAACACCTGATAATCATGTAAATATTGCTTAACACGGGCACTCGAAAGCTGCTCCCCCCGAAACCTGGCCGGACACAGGCACATGCTTTTGGTTAGCTTTTAGAGCACGTCCATTCTGTTCCAAAATCCGTGTTTTTGTTTTCGTCCTAATTTGAACATATGCAGAGGAGGATCACTGGTCTTGCTTAGGAAGTGAAAACGCCTCACATAAGTCAGACAGATAGAGCAGGGGGCGGGGGTGGGGGAGAGGAGAGAGAGAGAGAGAGAGTGAGTGAGTGAGAGAGAGAGAGAGAGAGAGAGAAGAAGAAGAAGAAGAAGAAGAAGAAGAAGAAGAAGAAGAAGAAGAAGAAATGAGAACTTATTTCTGTAAGGCCAAAGCCCCATTTGAAGGGATTGTGAAAAGTTCACCATATTTCGCAACGAAACGATATAGCAAAATATGAATGTATGCAGATCTTATCTACCATATGCACACACACTCACGTTATGAAGAAATTGCAAAAACGACATACGTACATACACACACACACACACACACACACACACACTGTATATATGCACACATACATATAAGTATGCACATAAACTCATGCACTTGTATACAGGAACTCATATACAAATACTCACAATCATAAGTATACACATGCATACACATTCACACATAAACATATATATATTTATAAGAGAGACAGACAGAGAGACAGAGACAGAGAGACAGAGCGAAAGAATGAAATCACACACACACACACACACACACACACACACACACACACACTAATCACCAACACCACACGCTAACACCTAGACAACCATGAAAGCAAATTCATACAGATGTGTCTTGAGGCCAGATTTGAACCTTGACTTTGTTACAGCATGACAGATTTGGCTGGGTAATTTATTCCAGCAGAAAGGACCAAGGTGTGAAATACACGCTTTCCTTGTTATTTATCATTTATCTATTAATTTATCTATTTTGATGTGAAATACAGAGAATACGTAAGTCATAAGATGATTGTAAAGAATGGAATAGAACATAAAGCTGAACAAGTGCAGGAAGGTTTTAAGGGGGCAACCCCCCCCCCCCCCCAAAAAAAAAGAAAAAAAGAAAGAAGAAAAAAGGTACATGAGGGACGCAGCAGAAAAGCGTATTGAAACACAGGCCAGAAATATAGCGACCACATTGTCTTCTTTTGACACCACCGGTTTCTCTTTCAATTGTCCAGTATACGTGCGACGTTAAACACTGAATAAATCAAGGAAAAGATGCCTTCAATTGGGTCCATCCCGGACAATGGACTGGAGGCTACAGGCGGTGTAGCATCATGTTAAGACTTTCCCCATGGCATCTGTGCCTGGTCGAGAAAAAAAAAACCACCTCCGGGCAAATTGGACTTAAACCTACAATCCTTATTTACGAGGCTAAACGATGAATAATCAGAGATAGCGCTTATAATCCTTTCATTATAATTGGGGACGAAAAAAACAAAAAAACAAAACAAAAACGGTGCAATGTCTTTCTCTTCATCAACAGAGACACAGAGAGAGAGAGAGATAGGGAAGGAGAGGGAGAGAGAGGGAGGGAGAGAGAGAGAGAGGGAGAGAGAGAGAGAGGGGGGAGGGAGAGAGACATAGAGAGACCGAGAGAGATAGAGAGAGAGACAAAGAGACAGAGAGTGAGAGAGACAGAGAGAGAGACAGAGAGAGACTGAGAGACAGAGAGAGACAGAGAAAGACACACGCACAGACAGACACACACACACACACACACACACACACACACAGAGAGAGAGAGAGAGAGAGAGAGAGAGAGAGAGAGAGAGAACTGAATTAAATTGAACTGAACTGAATTGAATTGATTTTATTTTCTGAGGGTAACAGAGTAAACAAGAAAATGTTTCTTTCATCTAGCCCTCAAAAGGGAAACATTTAAATAAGAGAGAGAGAGAGAGAGAGAGAGAGAGAGAGAGAGAGAGAGAGAGAATGACAATGACAAATGTTTTATTGAGGGTAAAATGGATAAGCTGGAAGCTTCTTTACACCATGCCCTCACACACGCATACACACACATACACACATTGTAATAAATGAAATAAGTATGAATAATAAATGACATAGAACAAACCAAATAGATAATAATAGTCACATAAATGGATGAATCAAAGACTACAATTACGGAAACATGAAAATCATACAAAACATTGCCACATGAAAATCTTCAAACACACACACGTGTGTGCACACACAGGCATCATACACATAATCTCGAACACACAAGTACACAGAGATACACACGCATACTTACACTCGCCGATTTTCCTTGCTTACACACTGTTGGAGAACAATTTATCAAAGTACGTTGGCTTACTAGGATCTCATCATATGCTTTGATTTTGCTGGAACTAATTACATTTGTTGCATCAGATATTTTTGATACGCTTTTTTGAAAGATGCTATAGTAGATCTATTTCTAAGATACTCGGGGATTTCATTCCACAGTTTACCACCAGAATAAGTGAGAGAGGACATGAAAAGGTTAGTTCTGGGACGAGGAGTAAAAATGGTACTCTTGCTACGAATGATTCTTTCCGGGAATTTCCTATAAAGATATGGCGGTGCAAAGTTCTTCATAATTTTGAACATAAAAACACCCTTGTTAAAGCGACATTTAAGATGAAAGGGGAGAATATTTAGTTCAACATAGTCATTTGCTTGAATAGAAGATTTAAGGAGAATGAGCTTAAGGGAACGTCTGTATATACTTTCAAGAGGTTTTAAGCAGAGAGAGAGAGAGAGAGAGAGAGAGAGACAGACAGACAGACAGACAGACAGAGTGACAGAGGGGATGTACAGGTGTTCGGCGGGTTGGCGGCTGGGGGTATGAATGATAACACGACGAGAAGGCGCCCTCCTCATGGGGGTGCTGACCAGAGTGGAGCTGTTTGTTAACAACATGGTTTTGGTACCGCGTTCTCAGGCGCGTGCAAAGCTACTAACACAGAAGCACATATTATTTAACACACGACCCATGTACACAATCACACAAAATATATCAAATATATATATATATATATATCCGTATCCCTATCGGTTCGTGACTGGATTTTATTTAGTTTCCCAACAATCTGCACCCACTTACCAGACAATCAACATATTCGAAATCACACACACACACACACACACACACACTAAACATTCACAGGACGTAGGTACGACAAAAAAAAAAAAAAGGTATTGCGCCCCCACCCCTTATCATGAAGCGTGAATCTGACAACCAGTACCGCGGTCATGTCATCCCCCCCACCCCCTGCCCCTCGCATCTCCACCCGAACCCTGGGAGGCGGGAGAAAGGGAGAGGGGGAGAGAGGGAGAGGGGGAGGCTGGAGAGGGGAAGGGTGGAGAGGGGAGGGTGGAGAGGAAGGACAAGCATGGCAGCCAGGGTTGGGTAGCGGGCACGCAGGACGGGGGAGAGTGAGGGTAGGGGGGGAAGGGGGGGGGGGAGACAATGGACCAAGCCTGCTCCGAAATGAGATTACCTCTACCGGCCGGGTGTGAAAGGGTCGATGGAGGGCGAAGGGAGGCCTATGGCCAGCTGTTCGGGTCAAACGGGGAGTTTAAAACATATCTTGAATCTGCCGTGTGGTAGGCTGTGCAGCTTGTGTTTGCATTTTTTGATTGAAAAAAACAACAACACTGTGTTGTATCGCAGTGCAATGCATTACATTTCATTGCAATATATTACACTTTATTGCATTGCATTAAATTTCATTGCAATATATTTTATCACACTGTATTGCATTGTATTGGGAGATATTGCAAGAGAGGAGTGATATGCTCAGGTATTTTCTTTAAGATGAATTTGTATTTGTTTTACTCTTTTTTTTTTTTTACGACAGATTTCTCTGTGTAAAATTCGAGCTGCTCTCCCCAGGGAGAGCGTGTCATTACACTGACAGCGTCAACCATTTTTTTCTGTTGTTTTTTTTCTGCCTGCAATTTTATTTGTTTTTTCTATCGAAGTGGATTTTTCTACAGAACAACCCTTTTGTTTCCGTGGGTTCTTTTACGTGCGCTAAATGCATGCTGCATACAGGACCTCGGTTTATCATCTCATCCGACTGACTAGGGTCCAGACCCCCATTCAAGGTCTAGTGGAGGGGGAGAAAATACTGGCAACTGCCGGTGTGATTCGAACCAATGCGCTCAGATTCTCTCGCTTTCTATGCGGGCGCGTTACTTCTAGAACAACACTCCATCCAGGAATCACCCAGGAACCACCCAGGGATCACCAAGGGATTACCCAGGAATCACCCAGAGATCACCAAGGGATTACCCAGGGATCACCCAGAGATCACCCAGGGATCACCCAGGGATCACCCAGAGATCACCAAGGGATCACCCAGGAATCACCCAGAGATCACCCAGGGATCACCCAGAGATCACCATGGGATCACCCAGGAATCACCCAGAGATCACCCAGGGATCACCCAGGGATCACCCAGAGATCACCAAGGGATCACCCAGGAATCACCCAGAGATCACCCAGGGATCACCCAGGGATCACCCAGAGATCACCCAGGGATCAACCAGGGATCACCCAGGGATCACCCAGGGATCAACCAGGGATCACCCAGGGATCAGTGGCAACACTTACCCTGTGGCTACCACAGTCTCCAAAAAGACTGACGACTTTTCAAGAAAAGAATTGAATTGAATTGAATTGAATTGAATTGAATTGGTGCAAGAAGCAGATGCTGTTTTGTTGCCATGCGCTGTTCAGTCGGCTGACAGACTGAAAATCCAGGCGTTTGTCTGTCACGCACGTGATAAACAGGTTTTTGTTTCATGATCTACACGGTGTGTTTTATACTGTGCTACAAGGTATTCTTTAAAACTTTCGGAATGTAGTCAACTACTATTTTCTATTTACAATCAAAGACAACTATGTTTAATTAACTTTAAACAGGACAATGTTTGTTTTCTAATTCCAATCAAAGACAACTACATTCAATAAACTGTAAACGGGATAGTGTTTTAACTTACACTCCTTTCCGAGCAGCGGTTTCAAACTTCGTGATAGTTGAAAACAAAGGACGTGAATTACACCCAAATACTAACGGCCATTTTCTTTGAATCCTTTTTATTTTGTTGTTTTGTTGTTGTTGTATGAAACAAACAACAGAAGCGTCATAACTATAACTGCCGCTTTATTATGCTGTAAAACTGCCTTGCAGAAATCCTTCTTTCTGTTTTATTGACTCTGGCAGGGCGCCATAGCTACAGAAGACGGCTGGGTGACGGTTCAGCCGCCCAGAAGTCGTCATCTTGTCAATGGCTTGTATCGCTGCCGTATCTGGGTAGCGACAGCAGTTCAGCGGTGAAAGGAATGGTCAAGGTCACTGTGGATGAGGCCTTCAGTCCCGGGCTTCCTCGCCCTGACTGCGCATGACTGAACAATTCCATGAACAATTGATGGCCGAGAGTGTGTAGGTGGCGAGGGTCGGTCGGTCGTTCTCTCTCTTCCCCCCCCCCCTCTCTCTCTCTCTCTCTCATTTAATTTCTTTCTTCCCTTTAATCTCCCTTTCTTTCATTCCTTCTTTCTTCACTTCTTTCCTTCCCCTGATAATGATTGTGTGTGCGTTAAAATGGCAGCACATACATATGTTGGCCAGTGTGTTAATATCCCCACCGCTGGCATACAAAATGTTAAATCTTTTTTTAAATGACAGAACGGTTGTTAACTGGAACGTGTTTTTCTTTTCTTCTTCACGATCAAGTTTGGCAAACAAAACGTTTCTTCCGTTCTGTTCCTTCTTTCCAGCATCAAGTGTGCACATCACAAAAGATTACACGTTTCCAATTTCTTAACCAGCTTCCTTGCGAAATATACAAGCTTTTTTTGATGTGAGTACAGACTTTATCTTCCAGGTGTGCATAGGTCTATGATTTTTACAGATTTTTTTGATTTACCATGTGTTCAAACGGAAGTATTAAGCTAGGGATGAGAAATGAACGCCTGTCATTGAGTTGTATGACAGATTCCGTGACAACTGATACTTGGAGGATGTGTCTGTCAGTGCTGTATTTCTGGTTAGCGACTATCCGCGGAAATGTGAGAATTACCACAGTCACATGGTAACGATCAGTTGAATGATATTAAGGAATTCAGGGAGTACGTTACTGGTGAGGTTATACTTGTGAGCAGAACAGAGGCTGATGCACATTAAAGAAGTGGTTTTTGATCTGTGATAATTACTGTCTGTAGAAAGGAAAGCACGTTACTCTCGTGGCATAATCATGTTCAGTATGTCGAGTTGTGCTTTTAGCTGATCGTGAAATATATCAGTAGCATTTACTGACTTAAGATAACAAAGCATCTCACAACCTGTCAGTCTCTCTGTCTCACTACCTGTCAGTCTCTTCCGTCACACAGATACTCCCCACTCTGACAGACAGCAGCGTGCCGTCACCATGATTTATGGTGTCTGTAATGTCAAGCCAGACACCGATCCTGTGGTCTGATCCAGGCAAAACAGCTGCTGTACCATCGTTTCCGTGTTCACTCCATTCATGGTTCACAAAAACAACAAACAAACAAACAAAAAATGACAGTCTTCCCGTGGGTTCAGCCTCGCCATACATCAACCGGCTGACATTTTGGTTCCTACCCACACATCACTTTCTGTCCTTTTGTTTGTTTGTTGTTGTTTTTCAAATGCATGAAAAAGCTGATTGCAGACGAGAGTGAAAGAGCCTCAAAACCAACCGCAACATCAACAACGAGGACACTGCTGTTCTGTCTGATGGACGGACAACGAACGCGGCTCACAACACGACGCGAGACGAGGAAGCGACGCGTTACAGCCCGAGGACCTCCCAAAGGCCTAACAGTAACACGAACCTAGGACCTCCCAAAGGCCTAACAGTAACACGAACCTAGGACCTCCCAGAGGCCTAACAGTAACACGAACCTAGGACCTCCCAGAGGCCTAACAGTAACACGAACCTAGGACCTCCCAAAGGCCTAACAATAACACGAACCTAGGACCTCCCAAAGGCCAAACAATAACACGAACCTAGGACCTCCCAAAGGCCTAACAATAACACGAACCTAGGACCTCCCAAAGGCCTAACAGTAACACGAACCTAGGACCTCCCAAAGGCCTAACAGTAACACGAACCTAGAACCTCCCAGAGGCCAAAAAACAGTAACACGAACCTAGGACCCCCCAAAGGCCTAACAATAACATGAACCTAGGACCTCCTAAGTGCCTAACAGTAACACGAACCTTGGACCTCCCAAAGGCCTAACAGTAACACGAACCTAGGACCTCCCAAAGGCCAAACAGTAACACGAACCTAGGACCTCCCAAAGGCCAAACAGTAACACGAACCTAGGACCTCCCAAAGGCCTAACAGTAACACGAACCTAGGACCCCCCAAAGGCCAAACAGTAACACGAACCTAGGACCTCCCAAAGGCCTAACAGTAACACGAACCTAGGACATCCCAAAGGCCTAACAGTAACACGAACCTAGGACCTCCCAGAGGCCTAACAGTAACACGAACCTAGGACCTCCCAGAGGCCTAACAGTAACACGAACCTAGGACCTCCCAAAGGCCTAACAGTAACACGAACCTAGGACCTCCCAAAGGCCTAACAGTAACACGAACCTAGGACCTCCCAGAGGCCTAACAGTAACACGAACCTAGGACCTCCAAAAGGCCTAACAGTAACACGAACCTAGGACCTCCCAAAGGCCTAACAGTAACACGAACCTAGGACCTCCCAAAGGCCTAACAATAACACGAACCTAGGACCTCCCAAAGGCCTAACAGTAACACGAACCTAGGACCTCTCAAAGGCCTAACAATAACACGAACCCAGGACCTCCCAAAGGCCTAACAATATATAACACGAACCAAGGACAACGAAGAGACACCAACACCCCCGCCAGCATGTATTATCTGACGGGCGACATTCGGACATCACCGAATCTGACGGTTTGGAATGCTGGGAAGAACGCCGGTTTCACCACCAACAGGACAGCTGCTGTTTTGTACACAACGTTCACACCAATAACAGGACAGCTGCTGTTTTGTACACAACGTTCACCAACAACAGGACAGCTGCTGTTTTGTACACAACGTTCTCCAACAGGACAGCTGCTGTTTTGTACACAACGTTCACCAACAGGACAGCTGCTGTTTTGTACACAACGTTCTCCAACAGGACAGCTGCTGTTTTGTACACAACGTTCACACCAACAACAGGACAGCTGCTGTTTTGTACACAACGTTCTCCAACAGGACAGCTGCTGTTTTGTACACAACGTTCTCCAACAGGACAGCTGCTGTTTTGTACACAACGTTCACCAACAGGACAGCTGCTGTTTTGTACACAACGTTCTCCAACAGGACAGCTGCTGTTTTGTACACAACGTTCACACCAACAACAGGACAGCTGCTGTTTTGTACACAACGTTCACCAAAAAAGGACAGCTGCTGTTTTGTACACAACGTTCTCCAACAGGACAGCTGCTGTTTTGTACACAACGTTCTCCAACAGGACAGCTGCTGTTTTGTACACAACGTTCTCCAACAGGACAGCTGCTGTTTTGTACACAACGTTCACCAACAGGACAGCTGCTGTTTTGTACACAACGTTCTCCAACAGGACAGCTGCTGTTTTGTACACAACGTTCACACCAACAACAGGACAGCTGCTGTTTTGTACACAACGTTCTCCAACAGGACAGCTGCTGTTTTGTACACAACGTTCACCAACAACAGGACAGCTGCTGTTTTGTACACAACGTTCACACCAACAACAGGACAGCTGCTGTTTTGTACACAACGGTCACCAACAGGACAGCTGCTGTTTTGTACACAACGTTCTCCAACAACAGCCAACTGCTATTTTGTACACAACGTTCTCCAACAACAGGACAGCTGCTGTTTTGTACACAACGTTCTCCAACAACAGGACAGCTGCTGTTTTGTACACAACGTTCACCAACAGGACAGCTGCTGTTTTGTACACAACGTTCTCCAACAACAGCCAACTGCTATTTTGTACACAACGTTCTCCAACAACAGGACAGCTGCTGTTTTGTACACAACGTTCACACGAACTTTAGGACAGCTGCTGTTTTGTACACAACGTTCTCCAACAACAGGACAGCTGCTGTTTTGTACACAACGTTCTCCAACAACAGGACAGCTGCTGTTTTGTACACAACGTTGTCCAACAACAGGACAGCTGCTGTTTTCTACACAACGTTGTCCAGCAACAGGACAGCTGCTGTTTTCTACACAACGTTGTCCAACAACAGGACAGCTGCTGTTTTGTACACAACGTTCACCAACAACAGGACAGCTGCTGTTTTCTACACAACGTTGTCCAGCAACAGGACAGCTGCTGTTTTCTACACAACGTTGTCCAACAACAGGACAGCTGCTGTTTTGTACACAACGTTGTCCAATAACAGGACAGCTGCTGTTTTCTACACAACGTTGTCCAACAACAGGACAGCTGCTGTTTTGTACACAACGTTCACCAACAGGACAGCTGCTGTTTTGTACACAACTTTCACACCAACAACAGGACAGCTGCTGTTTTGTACACAACGTTGTCCAACAACAGGACAGCTGCAGTTTTGTACACAACGTTGTCCAACAACAGGACAGCTGCTGTTTTGTACACAACGTTCACACGAACTTTAGGACAGCTGCTGTTTTGTACACAACGTTCTCCAACAGGACAGCTGCTGTTTTGTACACAACGTTCTCCAACAGGACAGCTGCTGTTTTGTACACAACGTTCTCACCAACAACAGGACAGCTGCTGTTTTGTACACAACGTTCTCCAACAGGACAGCTGCTGTTTTGTACACAACGTTCTCCAACAGGACAGCTGCTGTTTTGTACACAACGTTCTCCAACAACAGGACAGCTGCTGTTTTGTACACAACGTTCTCCAACAACAGGACAGCTGCTGTTTTGTACACAACGTTCTCCAACAACAGGACAGCTGCTGTTTTGTACACAACGTTCTCCAACAGGACAGCTGCTGTTTTGTACACAACGTTCTCCAACAGGACAGCTGCTGTTTTGTACACAACGTTCACCAACAACAGGACAGCTGCTGTTTTGTACACAACGTTCTCCAACAGGACAGCTGCTGTTTTGTACACAACGTTCACCAACAACAGGACAGCTGCTGTTTTGTACACAACGTTCTCCAACAGGACAGCTGCTGTTTTGTACACAACGTTCACCAACAGGACAGCTGCTGTTTTGTACACAACGTTCACCAACAGGACAGCTGCTGTTTTGTACACAACATTCATCAATGCTTCACATTTGGACAAGGTTTTCAATGGTGATATTAATATTTGTCACCTTTGGGGAATAACGACCACCATACATTCCTTCTGCGTACTTAGACACTTTCTGAATGATTCCATTTTGCAAATGCTTCCAAAGGAGAGAGAGAGAGAGAGAGAGAGAGAGAACGCAAGAATGCAAGAACGCAAGAATTTTCTTGTATAGGCCATATGACCCGTTACAACAGATCGTGCGGACAATGTCAGAATGAACCTTTGTTATAGTAGACTATCATTGTCAGCTTTTGGAGAGAGAGAGAGAGACAGAGACAGAGACAGAGACAAGAAACAGGAAGCTAAAAGCACCGCTGTTGCATTCCTCGTTTCAGCTGACATTGTTGAGGCTCTCGTTAACACTTGGCGCCATATCTGAAATAAAATAAAAAGATAGGAGGGAGTCGTGAATCTTTCTGTCTGCCTGCCCCCGCCCCTGCCCTTCTCCCACCCCGGGGGAGAGGGGTAGGGATGGTGCAACACACACACACACACACACACACACACACACACACACACACGCACGCACGCACACGTACACACACAGTCTGAAAGGTAAAAAATAGATTTTACTGACAAAAGACACTAGACATTTACGCTGAGTACTCATTTTCCCACAGTGAAGTTTACTGGAACAGTGCCAGAAATTATGCTCACAAATAACACCTTTATTACCAATGAGGAAGCCTGTATACTAATGTCTTTCCCTTTCAGAGAAGAAGAAGAGGAGGAGGAGGAAGAAGAAGAAGAAGAGGAGGAGGAGGAAGAAGAAGAACAAGAAAAACGAGAAGAACAAGGAGAAGAAGAAGAAGGGGGAGGAGGAGGAAAAGGAAGAGAAGGAGGAGGAGGAAGAACAGCAGCAGCACTAACAATAACAAGAACAAGAATAGAAACAAAGAAAAAGGAGACTAGGAAAGGGGAAATGACCCCGTCACCATTACACAGTGATGACTGAACATCCTCTTGATGCAGCAGCACACGGTACAGGCTGTGATTTTTCTGAGTCATTAACATCCAGTGCACCACCTCCATCACAACATGGCTCGTGCTGTCACAGCCCTGCGTCAAGAAAGAGAGAGAGAGAGAGAGAGAGAGAGATGTCCGTTCTCCAGCTGATACAATACAGACAGAGAGGTTTTGATTGAGCATGACACCTGTTCTTGTCTGTCTGTCTGTCTCTATATATGTGACTTTTGTGTGGTGCTTGAGTACGAGTGTGTGCATGCGGGTGAGTGTGTGTGTGTGTGTGTGTGTGTGTGTGTGTGTGTGTGTGAGTGTGTTTGTGTGTGTGTGTCTGTGTGTTTGTGTGTGTCATATGTGAACAGACTTGGGCAAGGGTCATATTGTACAGATGTGGGCAAAGGTCGTGTGTGTACAGACTTGGGCAAAGATCGCGTGTACAGACGTATGTGAACAGACTCGGGCA
>NC_134878.1:1410000-1437500 GCF_041734735.1 Babylonia areolata | reverse complement strand
CCCGGCAAATCAAGTCCACAAATAAACACTGTTTTCTTCTCTCCGTCTGGAAGACAATTCCCTGTCAGACGATAGGCAAATATGAGAGACTGAGAGAGAGAGAGAGGGGAGGGGGGGGGGGGGGGAGAACGCAAGAACGCAAGAATTTTAATGTAAGGTCACCGACCTGTATACATTTTGGGTGCACGTGTTGCACACACATCTTAACTAAAACAAAATAGGAAGAACGAAAACAATCCACTTAATACACAGTGAGCTCACTGAGAACAAGTAAACTAAATGAAATGCAAAAGGCTGATATTTCTGTTTAGGGCTGAAAGTGCTCTTCTCTCAGTCTTAATGCATAAAAACACAAACATTGCAACATCTCTGGTCACATTACAACTTTCGTTTTGCAGCAGAAATGGCAATGACAGATTTCTAATATTTTGCATATGCTTGTGCAAATATTTCTTTCTAGCATCATGATATAATGGACAGGCTGTTAGTACATGTAGTTCGTTCTCTATTCTACCACCACATGGGCAGTTTTTCAAAACATCACGATAACGCTGATTTACTTTTAGTTCATTTATACCAAAACGGAACTTAATGAAAGCCGATCTAAATTTACTGATGGTAAGATGAGATAAGTATATTTCAGGTTGTAATAAGGATTTGAATCACCTATATGTTTCATAACGATTACTCCCGTTGAGATTGCTTGCCCAATCCTGTTTAAAGCCATCTATCATGCGTTGTTTGAACATTTTTAGAAAAGCATTTACATCCCCAACCCCGCCATTTATCCAAACTTCTGAAAACCCATAAATGTCTAAGCAAGGTTTCAGTCTATCTGCCCAGTTTCTCGAAGACATATCAGCATTGTATGTCATCTTGTTTACGCTCATTAGGTACGCTTGTTTCGGAATTCTCGATAAAGACATCTGATTTAGCTTAAACCAGAATCGCAAAGTACTGATGCAACTATCAATGTATAATGGATATCGACCAAGATCACCATAAATCATTACATTTGGGGTTTGGGGACTAACACTCAAAAATCTTTTACAAGCAAACAAGTGGACAGACTCGACTGCTTTGAAGCGCATTGTTCCCCACATTTCAGATGCGTATAATAGCATAGGTTTTATCTGCGCATCAAAGAGTTTAAAAAACACGGTTCTGTCCATATTGCCAAGACTCCACATTGTTCTCATAATTTCAACCACCCTCCCTTTTGCCCTGCCAGCGAACTCTTCAAGTGCAGAAATGAAAGATAACTTGGTAGACAGCATAAAACCCAGATAACTATAATTGTTTACAACTTCAATTTCGTCTCCATCATAATACCATTTTTCTGCTTTAGACAGATGACCACCCTTTCTGCAAACCATTATTTTCGTTTTATTCAAATTTACTGTAAGTCCAAGAGATTTAGATGCTTTGTTAAGATTATCTAATTGATTTTGTAAACCAGCTGGTGACGATGACCTCAAGACAATATCATCTGCAAACAATAACAGAAATATTTCTTGTAAACCTGGCAAAAACTGAAAACCGTGTTTTCCATTCTTAGTCACCTCGGGGGGGATGAGGGGGGGAGGGGGGGGGGAGGGGCGGGGGGATATAGATAGACAGACAGACAGATAATTAGATAGAGACAGATAGACAGACAGATAGATAGATAGACAGACAGACAGAAACATACACAATGCACACACACACACACACACACACGAACATGCGCGAACGCATACACACACATATGTACACGCGCGAGCGCGCGTGTGTACACGCAGCAGTTCGTAAAGTCATCCTGAGAAGTATATTTCTGCAGACGTCTAAAGGATCCTTTTCCCTCTTTGTCCAAGACGGTGTCACTGGATTTAATCAGCTAAAAAAAGAAAAAGAAAAAAAAAAGAATAATAAAAAACAAAATATATATATATATCCCCCTATCTCTCCCCCTCTCTCTCACTCACTCACTCATATATACATACATTCATGCATACATGCATGTGAACACACACACAAAAACATACGCACATACGCGTACGTTCTATATCTCCCATAAACATACTCTCCCCCCCTCTCTCTCTCTCCCTTTCTCTCTCTCTCCCTCTTTCACTCCCTCTCTCTTTTTCTCCCCCCTCTCTCTCTCTTTCTCTCTCCCTCTCTCTTTCTCTCTTTCTTTCTCTTTCTATCCCTTTCTCTCTCTCTCTCTCTCTCTCTCTCTCACACACACACACACACACACACACACACACACACACAATACCACCAACACCTCCACCAATCAAAAACAACACAGGCGGGGCAGACAAGTGCCCCGAACAGCGAAACACACTGATCTGGACAGACGACACTGGGCAATTAACACTGGTCTTCTCTTACACTTGTCCTGCTTTGGCTTGTAACACTACCCTCCCACAATCTTATCAGGTCTCCAAAGACACACAGAGACAGACAGCTGAGGTAGAGACAGGGGGTGGAGTTAGAAGGAGAGAGAGAGACGGACACGGACATTGTTTTATTGCCATTGACAATACTATCTTTGGCAAGGGGGACAATGTATGAGCAAATGAACAAGGACGATTTACAGAGAAATTGACACATTGCTAAGAGTAAAAAGAAAATCAACGACAAATAACAACAACAACAAAATCATAAAATACAACATATTATTAAGACTGAAAAGGAAAATAAAAAAGCTCGACCATCCAACTTTCTACAAAGTCATTCAGAATCATAAACTGTGGAACTGGCATCAGGGTAACAGTGTTTTTTTTTTTTTCTCGGGTTTTTCTTTTCGATAACTATAAGGCTCCCGAAGATAATTTATTTTTACAATCCCAAACAAGGGCGATAAATTTCGCCAGTGATATTATTCTTACTTCATCATCTATCAAAAGCGTACTGGTAAGGTTCATGTTACTCGTAGTTTTCACCGTTGAAAATTAAGCATTTCTTTCGAATTAATTTCTTCATAACACTTACACATAAAAAGGAAATGAGTTGCATCTTCAACTGAAGCACCACACATAGGACAAGGGGACCGTGCGGACGTGTCAGCAGAGAACCATTTTTTGTTAGCATTTAGGCCTAAAGTTCTAAGTCTGAATCGAGCCAGGCTTGCTCTGTGCTATTACTTATTACTCTAATGTATTTTTCTGTCAGAAAAATGTTCTTGAAAGAGAGGAACCAACTCAATGTTTCTGACTCTTCAATGTGGACATGCCAATCCTGTTTGTTCGAATTAATTAACATGTCTTTAAATTCTGCGAGAAATATTCGATCATTGTCAACACCCTGACACATCAGACAATCCCAAAGCCCTGTATGGTTAAGACAATCTTTACAAAAAAAGCCCAATTTTCTTTCCCATAATCTAACTGATTTAGCATCATTCCATAAGCTTGTCTGTTTATTCTTGTCAGTGGGAGCTGTATTAATCTTAGCCAGTATCTAATACATCTGATCTTTGTTTTTACATGTAGTGGGTATCGTCCAGTTTCACCATATAACACTTAATTGGACGAATGCAAAGGCACCGAAAGGAAGCGTTTAATTGCATATGTATGAACTTTTTCCATTTCTTGATTATTGTACAGTCCCCAGATTTCTGCACCGTATGTTAGAATTGGTTCAATTTGTGAGTCAAATAGTTTCCAGAATATAGAGAAATCGATACAGTTAAGATCTTAGATGATGGAGTCTCCCGTCGGTCCGACGGATGAGTAGGCAGGCAGGCTTATCTGTCGGTGTGTGTCCTCATATGGGAGAAGAGGCCGATTCTGGACGCGCAGCACTTCCCACAGTCTCCAGAAGTTGAGCCCTGCTTCCTTCGCTCACGCTTCTCCTTAATGGCCAGCATTCTCTTGTTTTCAAACGTCTTTATGCCACTAGAGCACAGCATCCTCCAGCGACAGCGGCCAAGGGCATCAGTTTCCCAGGAAGCGATGTCTATGTCACAGGCTTTGTCTTCAAGGTGTCCTTGAAGCGCTTGCAGGGCCTTCCAAGTTCACGGTGGCCTTCCTTCAGCTGGCCATACAAAAGCATCTTCGGGATCCTGCTGTCTGTCATGCGGACAACGTGTCCTGTCCAGCGTAGCTGGCACTGGATCAGCAGGCTTTCGATGCTGGGCAGACCGCTCCTCTCTAGGACCTGGAGGTTGGAGACCCTGTCTTGCCATTTATGCCGAGGATCTTTCATAGGCATCTCTGGTGAAACTGCTCAAGTTGTTGAATGTGACGGCGATACGTCGTCCATGTTTCACAGCAGTACAACAAGGTGGTCAGCACAACAGCTCTGTAGGTTTTCATCTTGGTGCTGAGCCTGATGCCTTTGTTGTTCCACAGCCTGTTGTTGAGTCTGCCAAAGGCGGAGATGGCCTTGGCGATGCGCAGCGTCACTTCTGCATCAAGGGCTCCGTTGCTGCATAGGGTGCTGCTCAGGTAAAAAAACTTGTCGACTGGCTTGATCTCTGTGTCATTGATCTTGATTGCAGGTTGGGGGGAGGCACTGGCGTTCTGTGAGCTAGCTGGTTGGTACATGGACTCAGTCTTGCTGAGGCTGATGGTGAGTCCAAAGCGCCTGCAGGAGGTTGAGAACCTGTCCATAATGAACTGCATGTCCTCATGGGTGTGTTCAGCAAGCGCACTGTCATCAGCGAAGAGGAACTCTCTCATCAGTGCCTCAAACACCCTGGACCTGGCATGGAGTCGCCGCAAGTTGAAAAGTTTGCCATCTGTGCGAAACTGAATGTAGATGCCCCGGTCACAGTCTTGGAAAGCGTCAATCAGCATGGCAGAGAAGAGAATGGAGAACAGTGTGGGTGCCAAGACGCAGCCCTGCTTCACTCCATTTACCACAGGGAACGGATCCGACATGTCAGTATTTTCCTGTACTCTCGCTTGCATGCCATCGTGGAAAGACGCAATCAGCTGGATTAGGCTCTCTGGGCAGCCGAACTTTAGGAGGATCTTCCACAGACCACGGCGGTTCACCGTGTCAAAGGCTTTAGTCAGGTCTACAAAGACCATGTGGAGCTCCTTGTTCTGATCACGGCACTTCTCTTGCATCTGGCGTACAGCAAACACCATGTCACATGTTCCCCTGCCTGAGCGGAAGCCGCACTGTGCTTCAGGGATGACTGTGTTGTAGACACGGTCAACCAGTCTGTTCAGTATGATGCGGGCGAAGATCCTGCTGGCGATGCAGAGGAGAGAGATTCCACGGTGGTTATCGCAGGATGTTTTGTCTCCCTTCCGTTTGGAAATGTGGACAATAGAAGCATCCTTGAAATCATGGGGGACCTCCCCTCTCTCCCAGATAGACTGGAACAGGGCGGTCAGCTTGCCTGTCAGCACCTCGCCTCCATACTTGTAGATGTCAGTCTGGATTCCATCCGCTCCTGGTGCTTTTCCTGACGTTGTCAGCTTCAGGGCCTTCCGGGTCTCGACCTTGGTGGGACTGAGGGGCAGCTAGCGAGTCACTGACTGGTAGCTGTGGGAGGGCTGCAACTGCCTCGTCAGATACGGACGAGTCCCTGTTGAGGAGGGTGTTGAAGTGCTCTGCCCAGCGGGCAGGATGTCTTTGTCTGTCAGGAGGGTGGTCTGGTCCAAGGCTCGGACAGGGGTTGATCCTGTGACTCTCGGCCCATACACAGCTCGGAGACCATCATGGAAGGTCTTCATGTCGTGAGCATCAGCAGCGGACTGAAGCTCTTCAGACTTTCTATCCCACCAGGTGTTCTTTATCTCACGCAGCCTCTTCTGTACGAGTTGCTTGGTTTGCAAGAACTGGTTCTCCGTCCTCTTGCAGTCTTTATTGGAAATGTGATCCTGATGCCGTACATGCAGTGTGTTCAGGAGCTTGGAGATTCCAGAGTCGTTCTCGTCAAACCAGTCTCTGTGGCTCCTCTGTACAAAACCGAGTGTGTCAGCTGCTGCTGTGTACATAGCATCTCCATACCTCTTCTACATCAGCCGATGCAGGAATTTCTTGGAGAGCTGCTTGTATTTGCTGCTGCAGCGCGTCTTTGGTGATAAGGAGGCGGTGGATGTTCAGCTTCCTAGGGGGTTTCTGCCTGGCTGGTTGGAGCTTGCGTGTAAGTCTGATGTTCATGGTGCTGCGTACCAGGCGATGGTCCGACCAACAGACCGCTCCTCTCATGCAACGTGTAATGGAAACATCACCTCTGTCCCTCTGCCGGACAGTCACATAGTCCAGCATGTGCCATTGCTTGGAGCGGGGGTGCATCCATGTGTTCTTGTACTTGTCCGCTTGTTGGAAGAGGGTGTTGGTGATGGTCAGTCCATGCTGCGTGCAGAGCGAGAGCAAAAGCAGTCCGTTGGAGTTGCGCTTACCAGTGCCGTGCTGTCCTAGGACTTTTGGCCACGAGGAGAAGTTCACGCCGACGCGGGCATTGAAATCCCCAAGGATGATCAGCCTGTCCTTTCTGTCTACCGCTGAAATGGTGCGGCTGAGCTACTCGTAGAAAGCTTCTTTGATGTCATCAGGGTTGGTCATCGTCGGGGCATAGCAGCTGATGACTGTGGCGAAGCTTCAGACGCAGGGTCATCAGCCTGTCGTTTATCCCACGTGGAAGGCTGTCAAGCTGTCGTGCAAGTTTGGTTCGTATAACAAATCCCATTCCTGAGGTTCTTGAGGTGCCATCTGGCTTCCCAATGCAGTAGAAGGTGTAGCCCCCTCCAACTTCCTTCAGCTGGGTTTCACCCGCAAACCTGGTTTCGCTCAGGGCTGCTATGTCCACCTGGTAGCGATCAAGCATTCTAGCAATGAGGAGATGAAGAGAGAGCGGGAAGGAAAGAAGAGGCATTCAGGAGAGAGAGAGAGAGAGAGAGAGAGAGAGGTGGGAATGAGAGAGAGAAAGCGGGGTGTGAGTGAAACAGAGACAGAGATAGTTTGCGCGCGCGTGTGTGCATGTGTGTGGGTGTGTGTACACATGTTTTTGTCTGTTTGTTTTTCTCTCTCTCTGCACACACACACACACACACACACACACACACACACACACACACACACACACACACACACACACACACACCTTATTAGTTGTATGTTTTTCTCTAAGATTTTACAAGAGCTTTTCGTTTGGTGTGTTTGTGTTTTAGGTGTTGCACTCTTTTTCCATTCATCCCTTTATCTTTCCGTTGCTGTGTTAATCCCTGTGTACAGCGGACTGAACGTCGTGACGGCCAGCGCTCTAAAGGTCAACTTGTTCAGTGGTGGGGATCGGGTTTAATCCCGCTCCAATACCTTCCTTTCTATTTCTTTCTTCCTTCTTTGTTCTTTGTTTTACCCTTTTATTTTGTCCCTGATCCTGCAGTGCCCCCCCCCCCCCCCCCATCTTATTCCCTTTTATCTGGAGTTTTTCTTACGACTTTCAGACATGTTGTTTCTGACCTATTTATTATATATACCTGATTCAACCCCCCCCCCCCTCCAATTTCGTTAACACTGCAATCACATACGTTTTTGTATGTGTGTAGGAGTATAGACAGGCGATTATTCGTCAGTTCCACTCCAAGCTGTTTGCTTAAATATACTGAATATTGCACAGAACGAAACAGCATGCGGTGGTTCGGCCTGTGTCCTGTTGTATTGTTTGTTTTATTTTATGAGTGCGCTAATGTACATGCTGCACAAGTCACCTCGCTTTATCGTCTCATCCAGTTGACAGTCGTTTCATGATCAGACACACGTCGTTACCACCAGCCCGTGCTCAGTGACTTCTGCAGTAAATGCCCAACGATTCGACGGGCGCAATAGCCGAGTGGTTAAAGCGTTGGACTTCCAATCTGAGGGACCTGGGTTCGAATCACGGTGACGGCGCCTGGTGGGTAAAGGGTGAAGATTTTTACGATCTCCCAGGTCAACATATGTGCAGACCTGCTAGTGCCTGAACCCCCTTCGTGTGTAAACGCATGCAGAAGATCAAATACGCACGTTAAAGATCCCGTAATCCATGTCAGCGTTCGGTGGGTTATGGAAGCAAGAACATACCCAGCATGCACACCCCCGAAAGCGGAGTATGACTGCCTACATGGCGGGGTAAAAATGGTCATGCACGTAAAAGCCCACTCGTGTACATGCGAGTGAACGTGGGAGTTGAAGCCCACGAACGCAGAAGAAGAAGAAGAAGAAGCCCAACGGTTCCTGTTGTCGTAGCTCTTTGTGTGAGGGTGTTCTTGGTGTCAGTCTCACCCCCTACACCCACCCACACCCCGGATGATATGTTTGTGGCGTACGTCTCAGCGTTGTAATGATCGAGGTATCTGAACAAACCGTCAGGGTATCGGTGTGGCGTCCACTGCTTGCATGTCTTGACCGGTTTTGGTTCTTCTTGGTGTTGCCGTGTTCGCCTATGTGCGTGCGTGCGTGCGTGTGTGTGTGTGTGTGTGTGTGTGAAAGTGCATATGTATTAAAAAGAGAGAGAGAGACGAAGGAAGAGAATTAAGAGAGAAAGATGAAGAGAGAGAGAGGGAGGGAGAGAGAGAGAGAGTGAAAGAGAGAGAGAGGGAGTGAGGGAGAGAGACAGTGAAAGAAAGAGAGAGCGGTGGGGCGGGGGAGTGGGGGGGGGGGGGGGGTGACAGCCAGACAGATCACGAGCCAGACCGTCTGGAACCCACTTACGTCATTTTTGACGGTTTACAAAATACACACACACACACGCACACACACACGCACACACACGCACACCAAAACAAGGAAACAAGAACTGAAATGTAAAAAACACAATAATTAAAAAGACAGAAGTGCGTGTCTTACAGTGATAGACAGCCAGCCGATGAGCCAGGGAATGAGACAGCGGGAGACAGGGGGGTGGGGGTGGGGAGACAGAGAGACATAAACACGGAGACAGAGAGAGACAGAGAGAGAGAGAGAGAGAGAGAGAGAGAGAGAGAGAGAGAGAGAGAGAGAGAGACAGAGACAGAGAGAGACGGGGAAACAGAAATCTCGTGACAAGAGTATGAAGGCAACAAGCCTTCATTAAAACATTGCACTTTGATCCAGCCTGCCATGCCGACTTCCTGACAACTAGGTCATCACCATGTCACAGTCTGGAAGACAGGGTTCAAAACCACCACCACCACCACCACCACCATCATCAACATTACCACCACCAACATCACCACCACCACCACCAACATCACCACCACCACCAACAACAACAAATGTTATCGTCACGACCAAAGTATGAAGGGCGGGAGGCAGGAATTCATTCTGTCCTGAAGACAACAACAGACTCTGGTAAACAGTTGTCCTGAAGACAACAACAGACTCTGGTAAACAGTTGTCCTGAAGACAACAACAGACTCTGGTAAACAGTTGTCCTGAAGACAACAACAGACTCTGGTAAACAGCTGTCCTGAAGACAACAACAGACTCTGGTAAACAGTTGTCCTGAAGACAACAACAGACTCTGGTAAACAGTTGTCCTGAAGACAACAACAGACTCTGGTAAACAGCTGTCCTGAAGACAACAACAGACTCTGGTAAACAGTTGTCCTGAAGAAAACAACAGACTCTGGTAAACAGTTGTCCTGAAGACAACAACAGACTCTGGTAAACAGTTGTCCTGAAGAAAACAACAGACTCTGGTAAACAGTTGTCCTGAAGAAAACAACAGACTCTGGTAAACAGTTGTCCTGGTTTGCTTCGTTGTTGGGAAGCGTTCCTGAGCTGGAGTGAGAAATTCTGTCGTGACAACATAGGCAATGGATCGGTTTTTGTTGTTGTTGTTGTTGGTGGTGGTGGTGGTGGTAGAGGTGGTGCCTTATTCATGTGTGTGTGTGTGTGTGTGTGTGTGTGTGTGTGTGTGTGTGTGTGTGTGTGTGTTCGTTCTTTTGCTCAACGTCTATCCACATTTGTGATTTTAGACGAAAATCCATTATCTCCCCCACCCCACCCATGCCTTAAATCATCACTACTTTCCCTGTATAAACGAAATAAGATAATCTAACTAGACAACCAGCAGAATCACAACAAAGAGCCAATTGGGCTCCAAATTGAACTCTGAACTATTTCAAACACATCATATAAGACATTTCTTATGGAAGCAGATGGAACTCCACAGTGCGTTCGTGCGTGCGTGCGCGCGCGCGCGTGTGTGTGTGTGTGTGTAGGGACGGGGGGCGGGGGGCGGGGGGAGCGCGGGGTGGGGGGGAAAGGGGGGGGGGTCTGTGTGTGTGCGTGGTGCGTTTGCAGTCTTACATGTGTTGTTCAATTCAGAATTGCTTAGATGGAAAAAAATGTAACAGTACATATTAAAAACAACAACTGGAACTTCATGCAAGGCAGAAGCCAGTACTACGTGTCGTTAACTGCATTCTATTCCTTTCCTGCAGTCAACAAACGAGTAAAAGGAGGAAATACAGTCTGCAATAGTTTTGGAAACAACAAAAACATCAATGTTTAATGCACTGTACTTTGTGCTTATATGTGTTTGCAAAAAAAAAAAACAAAACAAAACAAAACAAAAAAAAACCCGCCAAAGCCACCTGCCCTTCAAGGTGAAGGAAGGAAAGGTCGATGCTCTCAAGTTCTCCAAATTCGAGGCCACCTTACATTTGTGGTAGAAAGCGTATAAGAAAACAGTGAAGTGTACAACAGGTCGATGTATTCAGTAGTATGGTAGTTTGTTTTCATTGCTTTTTGTTGTTGTTGTTGTTGCGTCCTTGCATCATATTTTACTTCTATTATACTCAGGTTATTTCATTTTAGGCTTTCAGAATTGTTCTTTTTCCATCTAAAAGATCGAACACTCAGTCACGGAGAGAGAAACAGAGACAGACAGACAGAGACAAAGTGAGAGAGAGAGAGAGAGAGAGACAGAGAGACAGAGACAGTCACAGAGAGAGAGAGAGAGAGAGAGAGAGAGAGTGAAGAGAGAGAGAGAGAGAGAGAGAGTGAGAGACAGAGAGAGCACACGAACACATACTAACAGCACACAGATAGACTGACAGACAAACACACACACACACACACACACAGACACACACACACACAGACACAGACACACACACACGTAACCCCGAAAGAAAAGACTGACGGTGGCAAAAGGCAAAGACGTATTGACGTTCTCCATCCTTCAGTATTTCCTTACTCCCCACCCCCTCCCTCATCCGTCCCTACCCCTTGCCCCTCTCTGCCTGTCTGTCTCTCTGCCTCTGCCTGTCTGTCTCTGTCTCTGCCTGTCTGTCTCTGTATCTCTTTTTTTTCCTCCACCCTCCAAGCTCAACCCACCCACCTTTCTCTCTGTCTCTGTCTGTCTCTTCCTGTCCGTCTCTGTCTCTGTCTCTGTCTGTCTCTGTCTGTCTGTCCTGTGTGTTTGTGATCTTCAATCTAACGTCTTTCCACTTTCAGTCCTAAAGTGATATCATCTGTGTGGTTGTCTCTCTGTCTGCCTGCCGGTCTGTCTGTCTCTGTCTTTGTCTCTCCCCATCTACCAATGCCCGCTCAACCACCCAGCCTCTCTCTAACTATTCCTCTGTCTGTCTGTCTCTTCCTCTGTCTATCTGTCTGTCTCTTTCTCTATCTGTTTCTCCGTCTCTCCCCATCCGCCAAACCCTGTCGACCACTCTGTGTGACTGTTCCTCTGTATGTCTGTGTGCTTGTCTCTCACCTGACAGAGCTGTGTGGAGTTCAGTGACCGAAGGAAAGGTCTGAGGGACACGGACAGGAAGTAGGACAGAGGGGGGAGGAGTGTGTATGGGGGAAAGGGTGGGGAGGGTAGGGGGGGTGAGGGGGGAGTTAGATTTCTATTTTATTTTTCTTTTGATGGCGTTTTGTTTTTTGTTGTTGTTTTGCACGTTAATTAGTTTGGTCACTATTTTCATCTCTTTCACAACAACTTTTGTACTAGTGTATACTACTACTACAACGACTTCTGCTACGGATACTACTACTACGACGACACCTACTACTACGACGACAACGACAACGATGACGACGACGACGTGATCTCATAAAGCCACAAATTCTTTGAGAATTCTTCAGCTGCTCCAGCCTTTGCCTTCCCGTAGCCAAGAGGTTTTCGTTTTTCGTGTTGATTTGTTTGGTCACTGTTTTCGTGTTGGTCACAACTGTTACACCACCACCACCACCACCACCACCACTACTAGTACAACGACGACGACGACGACGACGACCTAATTTCACAAACCCCACAAATTCTTTGAGAATTCTTCAGCTACTTTGGGCTACTTTGCCTTCCCTGTAGCCGAGAGGTATTTACATTTCTTTATTGCTCATGAATCAGAACAAGAAAGTCGACAGACACACATACAGACAGGAGAAGAAGAAGAATAAAGAGAGAAACGTGATCATGAACGAACGGAAGAGATGGACGGACGGACGGACAGAGGGACAGGAGAGAAGAAAAGAAGGAATAAAAAACAATTGGATGCCACAACGAAAGAAAGAAAGAAAAAAGAGATTTTTCTTGAGTGAAGAAAACAACAAAAACAACAGCAACAACAACAAACGACCTCCTGTAGTCTGCCAGACTCCCCAGACAAATGAAACTGACGTACCACTGCAAGCAGGACCATGTCATTGTTATCTATCTTTATTCATCTTTATTACCTTACTTTGGGTGGAGGGGCGAGGGGGTGGGTACAGTGGGGGCTGAGGGGTCTAGCTTGTGAAAAAAACAAACAACAAAACAAAAGAACCCACAGTCCAGACACACAACAAATAAAAGCAGGAACATTTCACGGAAAAAAAGTTTTCCTGAAGACTGAAAGAAAGTTTACGGCACGGTAGTTTGCTGATCTGTGGCCAGACATCCCTAGGAGTGCGCACAGACACACAGACACACAGACAGACAGACAAACAGACAAGCAAACACATAAATAAAAGACAGAATGGAGGATACGTATGTGTTCCAAGATGGCAAACCGTTGACCGAGCAAGTAAGCAAGCAAGGAACATACAATCGACAACAACAACAACACAGACACAATAAAGAAACAAGATAATCGACAACAACAACACAGACACAACAAGATAATCAACAACAACAACACAGACACAACAAGATAATCAACAACAACAACACAGACACAATAAAGAAACAAGATATTCAACAACAACAACACAGACACAATAAAGAAACAAGATAATCAACAACAACAACACAGACACAACAAGATAATCGACAACAACACAGACACAATAAAGAAACAAGATAATCGACAACAACAACACAGACACAACAAGATAATCGACAACAACACAGACACAGTAAAGAAACAAGACAATCAACAACAACAACAACACCACAGACACAACAAAGAAACAAGATAATCGACAACAACAACACAGACACAATAAAGAAACAAGATAATCGACAACAACAACACAGACACAATAAAGAAACAAGATAATCGACAACAACACCACAGACACAACAAAGAAACAAGATAATCGACAACAACAACACAGACACAATAAAGAAACAAGATAATCGACAACAACAACAAAGACACAATAAAGAAACAAGATAATCGACAACAATAACACAGACACAACAAAGAAACAAGATAATCGACAACAACAACAACACAGACACAATAAAGAAACAAGATAATCGACAACAACAACACAGACACAATAAAGAAACAAGATAATCGACAACAACAACACAGACACAATAAAGAAACAAGATAATCGACAACAACAACAACAACACAGACACAATAAAGAAACAAGATAATCGACAACAACAACACAGACACAATAAAGAAACAAGATAATCGACAACAACAACACAGACACAATAAAGAAACAAGATAATCAACAACAACAACAACGACACAGACACAATAAAGAAACAAGATAATCAACAACAACAACAACGACACAGACACAATAAAGAAACAAGATAATCAACAACAACAACAACGACACAGACACAATAAAGAAACAAGATAATCAACAACAACAACAACACAGACACAATAACGAAACAAGATAATCAACAACGACAACAACACAGACACAATAACGAAACAAGATAATCAACAACAACAACAACGACAAAGACACAATAAAGAAACAAGATAATCAACAACAACAACAACACAGACACAATAACGAAACAAGATAATCAACAACAACAACAACGACAAAGACACAATAAAGAAACAAGATAATCAACAACAACAACAACACAGACACAATAAAGAAACAAGATAATCGACAACAACAACACAGACACAATAAAGAAACAAGATAATCGACAACAACAACACAGACACAATAAAGAAACAAGATAATCGACAACAACAACAACAACACAGACACAATAAAGAAACAAGATAAGCGACAACAACAACAACAACACAGACACAATAAAGAAACAAGATAATCGACAACAACAACAACACAGACACAACAAGATAATCGACAACAACAACACAGACACAATAAAGAAACAAGATAATCAACAACAACAACACAGACACAACAAGATAATCAACAACAACAACACAGACACAATAAAGAAACAAGATAATCAACAACAACAACACAGACACAACAAGATAATCGACAACAACACAGACACAATAAAGAAACAAGATAATCGACAACAACAACACAGACACAACAAGATAATCGACAACAACAACACAGACACAATAAAGAAACAAGATGATCGACAACAACAACACAGACACAACAAAGAAACAAGACAATCAACAACAACAACACAGACACAACAAGATAATTGACAACAACAACACAGACACAATAAAGAAACAAGATAATCGACAACAACAACACAGACACAACAAAGAAACAAGATAATCGACAACAACAACAACACAGACACAATAAAGAAACAAGATAATCGACAACAACAACACAGACACAACAAAGAAACAAGATAATCGACAACAACACAGACACAATAAAGAAACAAGATAATCGACAAGAACAACACAGACACAATAAAGAAACAAGATAATCGACAACAACAACACAGACACAATAAACAAGATAATCGACAACAACAACACAGACACAACAAAGAAACAAGATAATCGACAACAACAACACAGACACAATGAAGAAACAAGATAATCGACAACAACAACACAGACACAACAAAGAAACAAGATAATCGACAACAACACAGACACAATAAAGAAACAAGATAATCGACAACAACAACACAGACACAACAAAGAAACAAGATAATCGACAACAACACAGACACAATAAAGAAACAAGATAATCGACAACAACAACACAGACACAATAAAGAAACAAGATAATCGACAACAACAACAAAGACACAATAAAGAAACAAGATAATCGACAACAACAACACAGACACAACAAGATAATTGACAACAACAACACAGACACAATAAACAAGATAATTGACAACAACAACACAGACACAATAAACAAGATAATCGACAACAACAACACAGACACAATAAAGAAACAAGATAATCGACAACAACAACACAGACACAATAAAGAAACAAGATAATCGACAACAACAACACAGACACAATAAAGAAACAAGATAATCGACAACAACAACACAGACACAATGAAGAAACAAGATAATCGACAACAACAACACAGACACAACAAGATAATTGACAACAACAACACAGACACAACAAAGAAACAAGATAATCGACAACAACAACACAGACACAATAAAGAAACAAGATAATCGACAACAACAACAAAGACACAATAAAGAAACAAGATAATCGACAACAACAACACAGACACAACAAGATAATTGACAACAACAACACAGACACAATAAACAAGATAATCGACAACAACAACACAGACACAACAAGATAATTGACAACAACAACACAGACACAATAAAGAAACAAGATAATCGACAACAACAACACAGACACAACAAAGAAACAAGATAATCGACAACAACAACACAGACACAATAAAGAAACAAGATAATCGACAACAACAACACAGACACAATAAAGAAACAAGATAATCGACAACAACAACACAGACACAATAAACAAGATAATCGACAACAACAACACAGACACAATAAAGAAACAAGATAACAAACAAATAAAACAACAAACAAACCAACAAACAGCAGACGAAATCAACACACACAATGTGACAACATATACAGTGTCAGCAAGACAAGGAGTTATGGAAGAGTCATTTTTTAACCAGTATCACCAGACTCTCATCCAACCCGTCCCCACCTGTCTCCCTCTGCCCCTCTCTCTAACACACTCACACATCTCTCTCTCTCTCTCTCTTTCTCTCTCTCCCCCTTTCTCTAACACACTCACACACATCTCTCTCTCTCTCTCTCTCTCTCTCTCTCCCCCTCTAACACACTCACACACATCTCTCTCTCTCTCTCTTTCTCTCTCTCCCCCTCTCTCTAACACACTCACACACATCTCTCTCTCTCTCTTTCTCTCTCTCCCCCTCTCTCTAACACTCACACACATCTCTCTCTCTCTCTCTTTCTCTCTCTCCCCCTCTCTCTAACACTCACACACATCTCTCTCTCTCTCTCTTTCTCTCTCTCCCCCTCTCTCTAACACACTCACACACATCTCTCTCTCTCTCTCTTTCTCTCTCTCCCCCTCTCTCTAACACACTCACACATCTCTCTCTCTCTCTCTTTCTCTCTCTCCCCCTCTCTCTAACACACTCACACACATCTCTCTCTCTCTCTCTCTCTCTCTCTCCCCCTCTCTCTAACACACTCACACATCTCTCTCTCTCTCTCTGTCTCCCTCTCCCCCTCTCTCTAACACACTCACACATCTCTCTCTCTCTCTCTGTGTTCTTTTTGTTATTTTTTCTTTCTTGATTCGTACCCGAGCTGATCGCAAAGAAAAACCATTGTAGTTAAGTGCTAATCACATTACCTGGTCAAATCTCTCTCTCTCTCTCTGCCTCTCTCTCTTGTTTGATTGGTGTGTGTGTGTGTGTGTGTGTGTGTGTGTGTGTGTGTGTGTGTGATCACAGACTTAAAAAGTACCTATACGTCAGTGGTTCGCGTTCGCGTGTTTGTTGCCCAACCTAAAATGCGAAATACAAATATTCACCTCAACTTCTCAGATGTCTTTCCATTTGTGTATGTGTTGTACGCCAGTGGTTCAGTCTGGTGAACAGTTCTGTGTGGCGTCCAAATGGCTCGTCATAGAGGAAGAAGGCTGGAAAAACTGACTGACCCAAAATGCGGTACAAACCTACTGGACTCTTCAGCCAATCAGAAAACCGCATCTGGCAGTCTGCCAACAGTCATCCTTTCACAATGTGGGCGGAGTCACTGTGTTCTCTCAGCCAATCACAAAACGGCATCTGACACAAGGGAGGAAGCGTAAGCGATCTCGTCCCTTGTCGGAGTCAGTGGGCGGAGCGATAGCGTGCCTTTTGCCAATCAAAAGGCTTCATTTGACATGGTCTGACAGTGGGACAGTGATGTTTTCAAATACTGAAGTGGGCGGGGCAAAAACGTTCTTTCAAGCACTTAAAGAGCAATGAATGGACACACCTATGAGAGAGAGAAAAAAAACACCCAAATAAAACAAAATAAAGAACAACAAAAACAAAACAACAACCGAAAGATAATTTCGTCGTTGTGGGAGTGTGCTTCATAGTGTACATAACTTAAGATAGGGCGAAGCTCAACGAAATAACTTTAAAAAAAATCCTAGACTGACTTCAATACTGTCACACACAAACTCCCCAAAACAACAACAACAAAAAAGCACACAAAAACAGCAACAACAAACAAACTAAATACCTGCAAGAAGTGATGTTACAATCGGATGTCGAACACAAATCTCGTACTTTGCATAATTTTTGGCTTCGATGATGATACATCAATGTACTTACAGCAGTTGAAATTAGCGCAGTGACAGCACAAACTATACGCAGCTTTAATCAAAACGGAATGGTTACTATACCCATCTGAAGTCAGAAGTATGATATGAGTAAGTAACAAAAAAGTTGAAGTATCAAACCCCAATTTAACTGTAACCTTGAAATCATTAAGGCTGTTTGGAGTTACATATGTGGGATAACAGCGTGAAGTGTGAAGCTTAATAACATATGGAATAACAGCGAAAATTGTGAAACTAAATGTACAGAATAATAGCGAAAACTGTCAATGTATAGAATGATAACGCACATTTTGAAGTTAAACGTATAGACTAGCGTAAATTGTGACGTTAAATATAGCGTAAATTGCCAAGTTTAATGTCAGAATGGTAGCGTAAATTGTGAAGTGAAATATATAGAATTTTAGCGTAAATCGCTAAGTTTAATGATCAGAATGGTAGCGTAAATTGTGAAGTTAAATGTATCGTGTAAAAGTGCGAATTGTGAAGTTAAACATATAGAATAATAGCATAAATTGTCAAGTTGAATGTACAGAGTAACAGCGTAAATTGTGATACACAGAACAACAGTGTAAATTGTGATACACAGAACAACAGTGTAAATTGTGAAGAGAAATGTACAGAATGGCAGCTTACATTTCAATACTGATCCATTCTGCACGAGCTGCATGCATGATGCTCATCTATGTCTATGTGATGAGCTGCTGATATCTATTGTCTGAATTAACAATTTCAAAACGCACGTCGTATTGTTGGTGTTATTGCTGTATTGTTGGTGCTATTGTTGTTGTTATTGCTGCGTTACTGTTGTATTGTTGGTGTTATTGTTGGTGTTATTGCTGTATTGTTGATGTTATTGTTGGTGTTATTGCTGTATTGTTGGTGTTATTGCTGTATTGTTGGTGTTATTGCTGTAGTGTTATTGTTGGTGTTATTGCTGTATTGTTGGTGTTATTGCTGTATTGTGGGTGTTACTGTTGGTGTTACTGCTGTATTATTGGTGTTATTGCTGTATTGTGGGTGTTATTCCTGTAGTGTTGGTGTTATTGCTGTATTGTTGGTGTTATTATTGGTGTTATTGCTGTATTGTTGGTGTTATTGCTGTATTCTTGGTGTTATTGTTGGTGTTATTGCTGTATTGTGGGTGTTATTGCTGTATTGTGGGTGTTACTGTTGGTGTTATTGCTGTAGTGTTGGTGTTATTGCTGTATTGTGGGTGTTATTGCTGTATTGTGGGTGTTACTGTTGGTGTTATTGCTGTAGTGTTGGTGTTATTGCTGTATTGTGGGTGTTATTGCTGTATTGTGGGTGTTACTGTTGGTGTTATTGCTGTAGTGTTGGTGTTATTGTTGTATTGTGGGTGTTATTGTTGGTGTTATTGTTGGTGTTATTGCTGTATTGTGGGTGTTACTGTTGGTGTTATTGCTGTATTGTTGGTGTTATTGCTGTATTGTTGGTGTTATTGTAGGTGTTATTGTTGGTGTTATTGCTGTATTGTGGGTGTTATTGTTGGTGTTATTGCTGTATTGTGGGTGTTATTGTTGGTGTTATTGCTGTATTGTTGGTGTTATTGCTGTATTGTGGGTGTTATTGTTGGTGTTATTGCTGTATTGTTGGTGTTATTGCTGTATTGTGGGTGTTATTGTTGGTGTTATTGCTGTATTGTTGGTGTTATTGTTGGTGTTATTGCTGTATTGTGGGTGTTATTGTTGGTGTTATTGCTGTATTGTTGGTGTTATTGTTGGTGTTATTGCTGTATTGTTGGTGTTATTGTTGGTGTTATTGCTGTATTGTTGGTGTTATTGTTGGTGTTATTGCTGTATTGTGGGTGTTACTGTTGGTGTTACTGCTGTATTGGTGGTGTTATTGTTGGTGTTATTGTTGGTGTTATTGCTGTATTGTTGGTGTTATTGCTGTATTGTTGGTGTTATTGTTGGTGTTATTGCTGTATTGTTGGTGTTATTGTTGGTGTTATTGCTGTATTGTGGGTGTTATTGTTGATGGTATTGCTGTATTGTGGGTGTTATTGTTGGTATTATTGCTGTATTGTTGGTGTTATTGCTGTATTGTGGGTGTTACTGTTGGTGTTACTGCTGTATTGGTGGTGTTATTGTTGATGTTATTGTTGTATTGTTGCTGTATTGTTGGTGTTATTGCTGTATTGTTGGTGTTATTGTTGGTGTTATTGCTGTATTGTTGGTGTTATTGCTGTATTGTTGGTGTTATTGTTGGTGTTACTGCTGTATTGTTGGTGTTATTGTTGGTGTTATTGCTGTATTGTTGGTGTTATTGTTGGTGTTATTGCTGTATTGTTGGTGTTATTGCTGTATTGTTGGTGTTATTGCTGTATTGTGGGTGTTATTGTTGGTGTTATTGCTGTATTGTGGGTGTTATTGTTGGTGTTATTGCTGTATTGTGGGTGTTATTGTTGGTGTTATTGCTGTATTGTGGGTGTTATTGTTGGTGTTATTGCTGTAGTGTGGGTGTTATTGCTGTATTGTTGGTGTTATTGCTGTATTGTAGGTGTTATTGTTGGTGTTATTGCTGTATTGTGGGTGTTATTGTTGGTGTTATTGCTGTATTGTGGGTGTTATTGCTGTATTGTTGGTGTTATTGCTGTATTGTTGGTGTTATTGTTGGTGTTATTGCTGTATTGTGGGTGTTATTGTTGGTGTTATTGCTGTATTGTGGGTGTTATTGTTGGTGTTATTGTTGGTGTTATTGCTGTATTGTGGGTGTTATTGTTGGTGTTATTGCTGTATTGTTGGTGTTATTGTTGGTGTTATTGCTGTATTGTGGGTGTTATTGTTGGTGTTATTGTTGGTGTTATTGCTGTATTGTGGGTGTTATTGTTGGTGTTATTGCTGTATTGTGGGTGTTATTGTTGGTGTTATTGCTGTATTGTTGGTGTTATTGCTGTATTGTGGGTGTTATTGCTGTATTGTGGGTGTTATTGTTGGTGTTATTGCTGTATTGTGGGTGTTATTGTTGGTGTTATTGCTGTATTGTTGGTGTTATTGCTGTATTGTTGGTGTTATTGCTGTATTGTGGGTGTTATTGCTGTATTGTGGGTGTTATTGTTGGTGTTATTGCTGTATTGTGGGTGTTATTGCTGTATTGTTGGTGTTATTGTTGGTGTTTATTGCTGTATTGTGGGTGTTATTGCTGTATTGTTGGTGTCATTGTTGGTGTTATTGCTGTATTGTTGGTGTTATTGTTGGTGTTATTGCTGTATTGTGGGTGTTATTGTTGGTGTTACTGCTGTATTGTTGGTGTTATTGTTGGTGTTATTGCTGTATTGTTGGTGTTATTGCTGTATTGTTGGTGTTATTGCTGTATTGTTGGTGTTATTGCTGTATTGTGGGTGTTATTGTTGGTGTTATTGCTGTATTGTTGGTGTTATTGCTGTATTGTTGGTGTTATTGCTGTATTGTTGGTGTTATTGCTGTATTGTTGGTGTTATTGCTGTATTGTTGGTGTTATTGTTGGTGTTATTGCTGTATTGTTGGTGTTATTGCTGTATTGTTGGTGTTATTGCTGTATTGTTGGTGTTATTGCTGTATTGTTGGTGTTATTGCTGTATTGTGGGTGTTATTGTTGGTGTTACTGCTGTATTGTTGGTGTTATTGCTGTATTGTGGGTGTTATTGTTGGTGTTATTGCTGTATTGTTGGTGTTATTGTGGGTGTTATTGCTGTATTGTTGGTGTTATTGTTGGTGTTATTGCTGTATTGTGGGTGTTATTGTTGGTGTTATTGCTGTATTGTGGGTGTTATTGTTGGTGTTATTGCTGTATTGTGGGTGTTATTGTGGGTGTTACTGCTGTATTGTGGGTGTTATTGTTGATGTTATTGTTGTATTGTTGGTGTTATTGTTGATGTTATTGCTGTATTGTTGCTGTATTGTTGGTGTTATTGCTGTATTGTTGGTGTTATTGCTGTATTGTGGGTGTTATTGCTGTATTGTGGGTGTTATTGCTGTATTGTGGGTGTTATTGTTGGTGTTATTGCTGTATTGTGGGTGTTATTGCTGTATTGTGGGTGTTATTGTTGGTGTTATTGCTGTATTGTTGGTGTTATTGCTGTATTGTGGGTGTTATTGTTGGTGTTACTGCTGTATTGTTGGTGTTATTGTTGGTGTTACTGCTGTATTGTTGGTGTTATTGCTGTATTGTGGGTGTTATTGCTGTATTGTTGGTGTTATTGCTGTATTGTTGGTGTTATTGTTGGTGTTATTGCTGTATTGTTGGTGTTATTGCTGTATTGTTGGTGTTATTGTTGGTGTTATTGCTGTATTGTTGGTGTTATTGCTGTATTGTGGGTGTTATTGTTGGTGTTATTGCTGTATTGTTGGTGTATTGTTGGTGTTATTGCTGTATTGTTGCTGTATTGTTGGTGTTATTGCTGTATTGTTGGTGTTATTGCTGTATTGTTGGTGTTATTGTTGGTGTTATTGCTGTATTGTTGGTGTTATTGTTGGTGTTATTGCTGTATTGTGGGTGTTATTGCTGTATTGTTGGTGTTATTGCTGTATTGTTGGTGTTATTGTTGGTGTTATTGCTGTATTGTTGGTGTTATTGTGGGTGTTATTGCTGTATTGTGGGTGTTATTGCTGTATTGTGGGTGTTATTGTTGTATTGTGGGTGTTATTGTTGGTGTTATTGCTGTATTGTGGGTGTTATTGCTGTATTGTGGGTGTTATTGTTGGTGTTATTGCTGTATTGTTGGTGTTATTGCTGTAGTGTGGGTGTTATTGCTGTATTGTGGGTGTTATTGCTGTATTGTGGGTGTTATTGCTGTATTGTGGGTGTTATTGTTGTATTGTGGGTGTTATTGTTGGTGTTATTGCTGTATTGTGGGTGTTATTGCTGTATTGTGGGTGTTATTGTTGTATTGTGGGTGTTATTATTGGTGTTATTGCTGTATTGTGGGTGTTATTGCTGTATTGTGGGTGTTATTGTTGTATTGTGGGTGTTATTATTGGTGTTATTGCTGTATTGTTGGTGTTATTGCTGTATTGTTGGTGTTATTGCTGTATTGTTGGTGTTATTGTTGGTGTTATTGCTGTATTGTTGGTGTTATTGTTGGTGTTATTGCTGTATTGTTGGTGTTATTGCTGTATTGTTGGTGTTATTGCTGTATTGTGGGTGTTATTGTTGGTGTTATTGCTGTATTGTTGGTGTTATTGCTGTATTGTGGGTGTTATTGCTGTATTGTGGGTGTTATTGCTGTATTGTTGGTGTTATTGCTGTATTGTTGGTGTTATTGCTGTATTGTTGCTGTATTGTGGGTGTTATTGCTGTATTGTTGGTGTTATTGTTGTATTGTTGCTGTATTGTTGGTGTTATTGTTGTATTGTTGCTGTATTGTTGGTGTTATTGCTGTATTGTGGGTGTTATTGCTGTATTGTTGGTGTTATTGCTGTATTGTTGGTGTTATTGCTGTATTGTTGGTGTTATTGCTGTATTGTTGGTGTTATTGCTGTATTGTTGCTGTATTGTTGGTGTTATTGCTGTATTGTGGGTGTTATTGCTGTATTGTTGGTGTTATTGCTGTATTGTGGGTGTTATTGCTGTATTGTTGGTGTTATTGCTGTATTGTTGGTGTTATTGCTGTATTGTGGGTGTTATTGCTGTATTGTGGGTGTTATTGTTGGTGTTATTGCTGTATTGTTGGTGTTATTGCTGTATTGTGGGTGTTATTGTTGGTGTTATTGCTGTATTGTTGGTGTTATTGCTGTATTGTGGGTGTTATTGTTGGTGTTATTGCTGTATTGTTGGTGTTATTGCTGTATTGTGGGTGTTATTGCTGTACTGTTGGTGGTATTGCTGTATTGTGGGTGTTATTGCTGTATTGTTGGTGTTATTGCTGTACTGTGGGTGTTATTGTTGGTGTCATTGCTGTAGTGTGGGTGTTATTGCTGTATTGTGGGTGTTATTGTTGGTGTTATTGCTGTATTGTTGGTGTTATTGCTGTATTGTTGGTGTTATTGCTGTAGTGTGGGTGTTATTGTTGGTGTTATTGCTGTAGTGTGGGTGTTATTGCTGTATTGTTGGTGTTATTGCTGTATTGTTGGTGTTATTGCTGTAGTGTGGGTGTTATTGTTGGTGTTATTGCTGTAGTGTGGGTGTTATTGCTGTATTCTTGGTGTTATTGTTGGTGTTATTGCTGTATTGTTGGTGTCATTGTTGATGTTATTGTTGTATTGTTGCTGTATTGTTGGTGTTACTGCTGTATTGTGGGTGTTATTGTTGGTGTTATTGCTGTATTGTGGGTGTTATTGTTGGTGTTATTGTTGTATTGTTGCTGTATTGTTGGTGTTACTGCTGTATTGTGGGTGTTATTGTTGGTGTTACTGCTGTATTGTGGGTGTTATTGTTGGTGTTATTGCTGTATTGTGGGTGTTATTGTTGATGTTATTGCTGTATTGTTGCTGTATTGTTGGTGTTATTGCTGTATTGTTGGTGTTATTGTTGTATTGTGGGTGTTATTGTTGATGTTATTGTTGTATTGTTGCTGTATTGTTGGTGTTATTGCTGTATTGTGGGTGTTATTGCTGTATTGTGGGTGTTATTGTTGATGTTATTGTTGTATTGTTGCTGTATTGTGGGTGTTATTGCTGTATTGTTGGTGTTATTGCTGTATTGTGGGTGTTATTGCTGTATTGTGGGTGTTATTGCTGTATTGTTGGTGTTATTGTTGATGTTATTGTTGTATTGTTGCTGTATTGTTGGTGTTATTGCTGTATTGTTGGTGTATTGTTGGTGTTATTGCTGTATTGTTGGTGTTATTGCTGTATTGTTGGTGTTATTGTTGATGTTATTGTTGTATTGTTGCTGTATTGTTGATGTTATTGCTGTATTGTCGGTGCTACTGTTTTCTTTCGTTTTTTCCCCCGGAGTTTGTTTTCCAGCAGTGTGTGTACTGTCAAAAGAAGAAGATGAAGAAGACGGAAAAAGAAAGAAAGAAGGAAGGAAAGCGGGTTCATAAAGGGGGGGATTAACAGCTAGGATACACAATTCTGGACTAATGAGTTTAGAAATGTGAATTTGCATCATGGCAAATAGATGACGACGAACAGTCAACCAAAACGCAAAACCTACCAATGCCCGTGTAGACAGACATGTAAAAACAACAACACACACCACCACCCACACCCACACCTACACACACCCAAACAGCAACAAAACAAACAAGCCGTTGCTAAGGATACAAGCAAGACGGGTAGAGAATGAAAAAAGAAGGATGAAAAAATAACGAAAGAAAGACAATAGACATTCAAAGACCAAAAAAGTACAAAGAAGAAGAAAAAACAAGAAGAAAAGCGGCACAGAGTTCAGACTGAAGCTAAACACTGATGGGCCACACTGACTCCCGACCACACTCAAACATCTGTGTATCTGAATTAGCTTCCCATCGGCAGCAGCAGCAGTAGCAACCACAACAGCTGCAGCAACAACAGCAATAGCAGCAACCACAACAGCTGCAGCAACAACAGCAATAGCAGCAACCACAACAGTAACAGCAACAACAGCAATAGCAGCAACCACAACAGTAACAGCAACAACAGCAATGGCAGCAACCACAACAGTAACAGCAACAACAGCAATGGCAGCAACCACAACAGTAACAGCAACAACAGCAATAGCAGCAACCACAACAGTAACAGCAACAACAGCAATAGCAGCAACCACAACAGTAACAGCAACAACAGCAATGGCAGCAACCACAACAGTAACAGCAACAACAGCAATAGCAGCAACCACAACAGTAACAGCAACAACAGCAATGGCAGCAACCACAACAGTAACAGCAACAACAGCAATAGCAGCAACCACAACAGTAACAGCAATGGCAAAAACAACACCAACAACAACAACAGCAGCAGCAGCAACAACAACAACAACAGCAGCAACAACACGGTTTGTATAGCAGGGCCAAGACAAGGGAAGCACAGGGCAAGGAGAGGTGGAGGAAGACACGAGGCACTTCGTGTGGTTCAGATAAACACAGGATAAGGATTTGTTGGTCAGGAAAAGCGACACACTTTTTTTCTCTCTCTAAATCTCTTCTTTTTTTGTTTCTGTATTTGTGTGTGTCTGTTTGCATTTCTGTCTCTGTCTCTCACTATCTATCTATCTGTCTGTCTGTCTGTCTCTGTCTCCGTTGCAGTCTGTCGGTCTGCCTCTCTGTCCCTCTGTCTGTCTCTCTGTCCCTCTGTCTGTCTCTCTGTCTGTCTCTCTGTCCCTCTGTCTGTCTCTCTGTCTGTCTCTCTGTCCCTCTGTCTGTCTCTCTGTCCCTCTGTCTCTCTGTCTGTCTCTCTGTCCCTCTGTCTGTCTGTCCCTCTGTCTGTCTCTCTGTCCTTCTCTCTGTCTCTCTGTCCCTCTGTCTGTCTCTCTGTCTCTGTCCCTCTGTCTCTCTGTCCCTCTGTCTCTCTCTCTGTCCTTCTGTCTGTCTCTCTGTCTGTCTCTCTGTCTCCCTCTGTCTCTCTGTGTGCCTCTCTGTCCCTCTGTCTCCCTCTGTCTGTCTGTCTGTCCCTCTGTCTGTCTGTCTGTCCCTCTGTCTGTCTGTCTGTCCCTATGTCTGTCTCTCTGTCTCTCTGTCCCTCTGTCTGTCTGTCTGTCCCTATGTCTGTCTCTCTGTCTCTCTGTCCCTCTGTCTGTCTCTCTGTCTCCCTCTCTGTCCCTCTGTGTGCATCTCTGTCCCTCTGTCTCCCTCTCTGTCCCTCTGTCTGCCTCTCTGTCCCTCTGTCCCCCTCTCTGTCCCTCTGTCTGTCTCTCTGTCTCCCTCTCTGTCCCTCTGTGTGCATCTCTGTCCCTCTGTGTGCATCTCTGTCCCTCTGTCTGTCCCTCTGTCTGCCTCTCTGTCCCTCTGTCCCCCTCTCTGTCCCTCTGTCCCCCTCTCTGTCCCTCTGTCTGTCCCTCTGTCTGTCTCTCTGTCTGTCTCTCTGTCCCTCTGTCTCCCTCTCTGTCCCTCTGTGTGCCTCTCTGTCTGCCTCTCTGTCCCTCTGTCTGTCCCTCTGTCTGTCCCTCTGTCTGTCTCTCTGTCCCTCTGTCTCCCTCTCTGTCCCTCTGTCTCCCTCTCTGTCCCTCTGTCTGTCCCTCTGTCTGCCTCTCTGTCCCTCTGTCCCCCTCTCTGTCCCTCTGTCCCCCTCTCTGTCCCATTGTCTGTCCCTCTGTCTGTCTCTCTGTCTGTCTCTCTGTCCCTCTGTCTCCCTCTCTGTCCCTCTGTCTGTCTCTCTGTCCCTCTGTCTCCCTCTCTGTCCCTCTGTCTGTCTCTCTGTCCCTCTGTCTGTCTCTCTGTCCCTCTGTCTCCCTCTCTGTCCCTCTGCCCTCTCTGTCCCTCTGTCTGTCCCTCTGTCTGTCCCTCTGTCTGTCCCTCTGTCTGTCTCTCTGTCCCTCTGTCTCCCTCTCTGTCCCTCTGTCTCCCTCTCTGTCCCTCTGTCTGTCTCTCTGTCCCTCTGTCTGCCTCTCTGTCCCTCTGTCTCCCTCTCTGTCCCTCTGTCTGTCCCTCTGTCTGTCTCTCTGTCTCTCTGTCCCTCTGTCTGTCTCTCTGTCCCTCTGTCTCCCTCTCTGTCCCTCTGTCTGTCCCTCTGTCTGCCTCTCTGTCTC
>NC_134878.1:1365000-1395000 GCF_041734735.1 Babylonia areolata | reverse complement strand
ATATATATATATATATATATAGAGAGAGAGAGAGAGAGAGAGAGAGAGAGAACCTAGATAGACAGATAGACCGATCGATAGATAGAAAGTGAGATCAGTATCAGTATCAGAAGCTCAAGGAGGCGTCACTGCGGTCGGACAAATCCATATACGCTACACCACATCTGCCAAGCAGATGCCTGACCAGCAGCGTAACCCAACGCGCTTAGAAAGTGAGACACGGAGAGAGACAGAGAGAAACAGAGACAAATACAAACACACAGACAGAGAGACAGAGAGAAACAGAGACAAACACAAACACACAGACAGAGAGACAGAGAGAAACAGACACAAACACAAACACACAGAGACAGAGAGAAACAGAGACAAACACAAACACACAGACAGAGAGACAGAGAGAAACAGAGACAAACACAAACACACAGACAGAAGCACAGAAAAAGAGGTTTGTAAAACAAAACAAAACAAACAACCTATGTGTCGCTGTTCATGACCAACGAATCTTCATTCTTCTGTGGTTTTCTGAACGTGTCATATGCCTCGTGCCTGACCGTGGGAGTCCGGGGTTCGTGTCCCCGTCGGGGTTACTACGACCAAGCGTGTTGGGTTACGCTGCTGGTCAGGCATCTGCTTGGCAGATGTGGTGTAGCGTATATGGATTTGTCCGAACGCAGTGACGCCTCCTTGAGCTACTGAAACTGAAACTGACCGTCACCTGTCAGTGCCCTGTGCCTACCTGTCTGGTCTCTGCAATACAAACCCTGTTGCTGCTGTTGTTGCTGCTGCTGCCGCTGCTATTGTTGGTTCTGCTGAGACAGAGACACAGGGACAGAGATACAGAGACACAGGGACAGAGATACAGAGAGAGACAGAGACACAGGGACAGAGATACAGAGAGAGACAGAGACACAGGGACAGAGATACAGAGAGAGACAGAGACACGGGGACAGAGATACAGAGACAGAGACACAGGGACAGAGATACAGAGACAGAGACACAGGGACAGAGATACAGAGAGAGACAGAGACACAGGGACAGAGATACAGAGACAGAGACACAGGGACAGAGATACAGAGACAGAGACACAGGGACAGAGATACAGAGACAGAGACACAGGGACAGAGATACAAAGAGATACAGAGATACAGACAGAGACACAGGGACAGAGATACAGACAGAGACACGGGGACAGAGATACAGAGACACAGGGACAGAGATACAGAGACACAGGGACAGAGATACAGAGACAGAGACACAGGGACAGAGATACAGAGATACAGACAGAGACACGGGGACAGAGATACAGAGACACAGGGACAGAGATACAGAGAGAGACAGAGACACAGGGACAGAGATACAGAGACACAGGGACAGAGATACAGAGATACAGACAGAGACACGGGGACAGAGATACAGAGATACAGACAGAGACACGGGGACAGAGATACAGAGATACAGACAGAGACACGGGGACAGAGATACAGAGACAGAGACACAGGGACAGAGATACAGAGAGAGACACGGGGACAGAGATACAGAGACAGAGACACAGGGACAGAGATACAGAGACAGAGACAAAGGGACAGAGATACAGAGACACAGGGACAGAGATACAGAGACACAGGGACAGAGATACAGAGACAGAGATACAGAGACAGAGACACAGGGACAGAGATACAGAGACAGAGACACAGGGACAGAGATACAGAGACAGAGACACAGGGACAGAGATACAGAGAGAGACAGAGACACAGGGACAGAGATACAGAGATACAGACAGAGACACAGGGACAGAGAGACAGAGACACGGGGACAGAGATACAGAGACAGAGACACAGGGACAGAGATACAGAGACAGAGACAAAGGGACAGAGATACAGAGAGAGACAGAGACGCTGCATGTCCTCCACACAGCCGTTGATCTTCCAGGTAAATGCCTGCAATGTATATAGTGCTACATTGTCAGGTAACTGCAACTGCTCGCTTTCTTTTTCACAGGTAACCACCGTTATACAGGTAACGGCACGCATGCGTGTGTGTGTGTGTTCACGTAAGGGTGACCGATGTGGGATGCTCGATGGAAAACTCCCGTCGCCAAATCTACAGCCCGAAAATGAGCGTTACCCCGCTTCCCCTGCTCCTCACTCCATGCATTCTTATGCAACGTCAGAACTGCACACACACACACACACACACACACACACACACACACACACACACACACACACAATCACACACAATCACACACACACACACACACACACAATCACACACACACACACACACACACACACACACACACACACACGTGCTGCCGACCAGTTGCATGGACTGACCAGGCGCTGCCAGACACGGGAAGTCGTCAACAGGACCACTATGGGAGGCCGTTGGCGTCAGAAGAGCGCAACGTGTGTGTGTTCAGAGTGGGATGGAGGTGGCCACTATGTGTAAGCTGAATCAACAGATCGATGGCCGACCAGCGGCGTCATAAGTGGCACAACGACGGGGGAGGGGGGATCAAGGGGGTGGGGTGGGGGTGGGAGGGCATGGGAGGGGTAAGGTGGTGGGGGTGTGTGGGCGGGAACGTGTACCGATCCGTGTGGTGGGTGGGAGGTTGGGTGGATAGGGGGAGGGGAATGTGGGTGTTAGTGATGTGGTGGTGCCGGTCCACAGTTGTACCAAGAACAGGGCGCTGCTTCAGAACTACAGTTGAGTGTGCGAGTTAGCTGCTGGGCCATCAGTTCGTCTTGCTGATGACCAGTCACGTACGTCACGGCTCATCTACCTTCATGCAGTGCTGAGTGTTCTGGTTCTGCTGAATATGTAACTGTCTCTCTCTCTAATCCGTCTCTCTCTCTCTCTCTGTGTGTGTGTGTGTGTGTGTGTGTGTGTGTGTGTGTGTGTGTGTGTGTGAAGTCAAGTCAAAAGTATCTTTATCGAAGCTTAAAGCTAAAGAACTTTTTTTTTCAATAAAACGCTTTATTTCAACCCTACTCTCGCAACAACAAGAAAAGGAAAACGAAGAAAAAAAAAACATGCAAAAAGATTTGTTTTAATATAGAAAAAGCAGACAGGCATGATGACATGGAGAACAGTCATTATAAACGAGATGCGAGAAATTCCATGACCACTACAGGAACCCAAAGAACCAGCCAGCAAAGGTGTCCTCCTGAACAGTACTATCTATCTATCTGTCTATCTTTTTGTCTGTCTGTCTATATATCTAGTTATCCATCTATCTAAAGAACATAAAACAACAACAGAAAATCTGACTCCAGTGTGTTCTTGGAAAGAAAAGTCGCCATTAATTTCATTTTTGTTTTGGCTAGTTTTGTAGTGTAAAAACTGTGAATTTAGGGGTGACATAACAATTCTACCGACAAATTCTGCATACAAACATGTACTGCCTCACGAAAACCGGACTGAGAGAGAGAGAGAGAGGGCGACAAAGGGAGGGAGAGAGAGAGGGAGAGACAGAGACACAGAGAGAGAGGGAGAGAGAGAGAGAGGGAGGGAGAGACAGAGAGAGACAGAGAGAGAGGGAGAGATAGGGAGACACAGAGAGAGAGGGAGAGAGAGAGGGAGAGACACAGACAGAGAGGGGGGAGAGACAGAGAGAGACAGAGAGAGAGAGGGAGAGAGAGGGAGACACAGAGAGAGGGAGAGAGAGAGGGAGACACAGAGAGAGGGAGAGAGAGAGGGAGAGAGAGGGAGACAGACAGACAGACAGAGAGCGGGAGAGACAGACAGACAGACAGACAGAGAGACAGAGAGACAGAGAGAGCAACACAAAACATGAAATCAGCCAAAGTCCACAACGAAAGGGTAATCACGGAACTGGGTCTTGCGACGTAGCAGTAAAATACAACAACAACAAAACAAAACAAAAAAGAAAACAACAAAAACTCAACACTGCTTGAGATAAAGTTACAGGTTACAAAGGAGGCAATGGTACAAATCATTGATGTAATGTAACAGACCCTATTCACTTGGAGGTTCTAGCAAACCGTATCAAATAGCAACGGCGCGGCTTATTCAACTGAATGAATGCCATCTTCAAGTCACATGAAGTAGGATGGCGTAGCATTACAACCAGAAGTTTAGCTCTCTCAAAACCACGGAGAACAAAAGACTTAGTTTCTTGTTTTTTCCCTTTCAACTAAATCCCTAAAAAAAGAGAGAAGAAATTGAATACATAAATAAATGAATAAAAACCGAAAAAAGCACGATTTGTTTTTCAACTAAAAAACAACAACAAACAACCCCCGCCCCCCAAAAAAACAACAACAACAACCGTACAACAGACACCTCCCTTGAAGGCAGTTAAGCAAACAGAGAACGCCCCACTCCCTGAAAAAAAAAGAAAGAAAGGAAAGAAAGAAAGAAGAAACATTAATACTGTATTTAAAATCGGTGACAAACTACGTTAGAGACGTCTCAAATGTCTTTCAATGCACGCTTCAGATATCTAATTATTCAAATTCTAACATGAGCTATGTTCAACACGAGACAGACAAAGTTTCCTATGTTGAGCTATGTTCAACACGAGACAGACAAAGTTTCCTATGTTGAGCTATGTTCAACACGAGACAGACAAAGTTTCCTATGTTGAGCTATGTTCAACACGAGACAAAGTTTCCTATGTTGAGCTATGTTCAACACGAGACAGACAAAGTTTCCTATGTTGAGCTATGTTCAACACGAGACAAAGTTTCCTATGTTGAGCTATGTTCAACACGAGACAAAGTTTCCTATGTTGAGCTATGTTCAACACGAGACAAAGTTTCCTATGTTGAGCTATGTTCAACACGAGACAAAGTTTCCTATGTTGAGCTATGTTCAACACGAGACAGACAAAGTTTCCCATGGTGAAAAAAGGAAGGGAAAGACTTTCCGAGAAAACAAGTACACACTGGTTTGCTCCAGAAACAAACAAAAACGAAACACAGCGAAACTAATCGAAACGAAACAAAGCATGCCTCTGAATAAAAACGATAAGTCGACACAATGAACTGTGGGAACAACAGACCAAGAAATCAGTGATATGACTGAACTACAGTCAATGACACATTGATGATCAGAGACACAGACCAAGAAATCAGTGATATGACTGAACTACAGTCAATGACACATTGATGATCAGAGACACAGACCACGGAATCAGTGATATGACTGAACTACAGTCAATGACACATTGATGATTAGACACACAGACCAGGAAATCAGTGATATGACTGAACTACAGTCAATGACACATTGATGATTAGAGACACAGACCAAGAAATCAGTGATATGACTGAACTACAGTCAATGACACATTGATGATTAGACACACAGACCAAGAAATCAGTGATATGACTGAACTACAGTTAGTGACACATTGATGATCAGAGACACAGACCACGGAATCAGTGATATGACTGAACTACAGTCAATGACACATTGATGATTAGACACACAGACCAGGAAATCAGTGATATGACTGAACTACAGTCAATGACACATTGATGATTAGACACACAGACCAAGAAATCAGTGATATGACTGAACTACAGTCAATGACACATTGATGATCAGACACACAGACCAAGAAATCAGTGATATGACTGAACTACAGTTAGTGACACATTGATGATCAGAGACACAGACCACGGAATCAGTGATATGACTGAACTACAGTTAGTGACACATTGATGATCAGAGACACAGACCACGGAATCAGTGATATGACTGAACTACAGTCAATGGCACATTGATGATTAGAGACACAGACCACGGAATCAGTGATATGACTGAACTACAGTCAGTGACACATTGATGATTAGACACACAGACCAGGGAATCAGTGATATGACTGAACTACATGTAGTCAATGACACATTGATGATCAGTGACACTGACCAGGGAATCAGAAATATGACTGAACTACAGTCAATGACACATTGATGATCAGAGACACAGACCAAGAAATCAGTGATATGACTGAACTACAGTCAGTGACACATTGATGATCAGACACAGACCAGGAAATCAGTGATATGACTGAACTACAGTCAATGACACATTGATGATCAGAGACACAGACCAAGAAATCAGTGATATGACTGAACTACAGTCAATGACACATTGATGATCAGAGACACAGACCAAGAAATCAGTGATATGACTGAACTACAGTCAATGACACATTGATGATCAGAGACACAGACCAAGAAATCAGTGATATGACTGAACTACAGTCAATGACACATTGATGATCAGAGACACAGACCAAGAAATCAGTGATATGACTGAACTACAGTCAATGACACATTGATGATCAGAGACACAGACCAGGAAATCAGTGATATGACTGAACTACAGTCAGTGACACATTGATGATCAGAGACACAGACCAGGGAATCAGTGATATGACTGAACTACAGTTAGTGACACATTGATGATCAGAGACACAGACCAGGAAATCAGTGATATGACTGAACTACAGTCAGTGACACATTGATGATCAGAGACACAGACCAGGAAATCAGTGATATGACTGAACTACATGTAGTCAGTGACACATTGATGATCAGAGACACAGACCAGGAAATCAGTGATATGACTGAACAACAGTCAGTGACACATTGATGATCAGAGACACAGACCAGGAAATCAGTGATATGACTGAACTACATGTAGTCAGTGACACATTGATGATCAGAGACACAGACCAGGAAATCAGTGATATGACTGAACTACATGTAGTCAGTGACACATTGATGATCAGAGACAGAGACCAGGAAATCAGTGATATGACTGAACTACATGTAGTCAGTGACACATTGATGATCAGAGACAGAGACCAGGAAATCAGTGATATGACTGAACTACATGTAGTCAGTGACACATTGATGATCAGAGACACAGACCAGGAAATCAGTGATATGACTGAACTACATGTAGTCAGTGACACATTGATGATCAGAGACAGAGACCAGGAAATCAGTGATATGACTGAACTACAGTCAGTGACACATTGATGATCAGAACTACAGTCAGAGCAGGGAATCAGTGATATGACTGAACTACAGTCAATGTCACATTGATGATCAGAGACACAGACCAAGAAATCAGTGATATGACTGAACTACAGTCAATGACACATTGATGATTAGACACACAGACCAGGGAATCAGTGATATGACTGAACTACAGTCAGTGACACATTGATGATCAGAGACACAGACCAGGAAATCAGTGATATGACTGAACTACAGTCAATGACACATTGATGATTAGACACACAGACCAGGAAATCAGTGATATGACTGAACTAAAGTCAATGACACATTGATGATCAGAGACACAGACCAAGAAATCAGTGATATGACTGAACTACAGTCAATGACACATTGATGATCAGAGACACAGACCAGGAAATCAGTGATATGACTGAACTACAGTCAGTGACATTTGATGATCAGAGACACAGACCAGGAAATCAGTGATATGACTGAACTACAGTCAGTGACACATTGATGATCAGAGACACAGACCAAGAAATCAGTGATATGACTGAACTACATGTAGTCAATGACACATTGATGATCAGAGACACAGACCAAGAAATCAGTGATATGACTGAACTACATGTAGTCAATGACACATTGATGATCAGTGACACAGACCAGGAAATCAGTGATATGACTGAACTACAGTCAATGTCACATTGATGATCAGAGACACAGACCAGGAAATCAGTGATATGACTGAACTACAGTCAATGACACATTGATGATCAGAGACACAGACCAGGAAATCAGTGATATGACTGAACTACAGTCAGTGACACATTGATGATCAGAGACACAGACCAGGGAATCAGTGATATGACTGAACTACAGTCAATGACACATTGATGATCAGTGACACAGACCAGGGAATCAGTGATATGACTGAACTACAGTCAGTGACACATTGATGATCAGAGACAGAGACCAGGAAATCAGTGATATGACTGAACTACATGTAGTCAGTGACACATTGATGATCAGAGACACAGACCAGGAAATCAGTGATATGACTGAACTACATGTAGTCAGTGACACATTGATGATCAGAGACACAGACCAGGAAATCAGTGATATGACTGAACTACAGTCAGTGACACATTGATGATTAGACACACAGACCAGGGAATCAGTGATATGACTGAACTACATGTAGTCAATGACACATTGATGATCAGAGACACAGACCAAGAAATCAGTGATATGACTGAACTACATGTAGTCAATGACACATTGATGATCACACAGACGAAGAAATCAGTGATATGACTGAACTACATGTAGTCAATGACACATTGATGATCAGAGACACAGACCACGGAATCAGTGATATGACTGAACTACAGTCAATGACACATTGATGATCAGTGACACAGACCAGGGAATCAGTGATATGACTGAACTACAGTCAGTGACACATTGATGATCAGTGACACAGACCAGGGAATCAGTGATATGACAGAACTACAGTCAGTGACACATTGATGATCAGTGACACAGACCAGGGAATCAGTGATATGACTGAACTACAGTCAATGACACACTGATGATCAGAGACACAGACCAGGAAATCAGTGATATGACTGAACTACAGTCAGTGACACATTGATGATCAGTGACACATAGCAGGGAATCAGTGATATGACTGAACTAAAGTCAATGACACATTGATGATCAGAGACACAGACCAGGAAATCAGTGATATGACTGAACTACAGTCAATGACACATTGATGATCAGAGACACAGACCAGGAAATCAGTGATATGACTGAACTACAGTCAGTGACACATTGATGATCAGAGACACAGACCACGGAATCAGTGATATGACTGAACTACAGTCAATGACACATTGATGATCAGAGACACAGACCAGGATATCAGTGATATGACTGAACTACAGTTAGTGACACATTGATGATCAGAGACACAGACCAGGAAATCAGTGATATGACTGAACTACAGTCAGTGACACATTGATGATCAGTGACACATAGCAGGGAATCAGTGATATGACTGAACTAAAGTCAATGACACATTGATGATCAGAGACACAGACCAGGAAATCAGTGATATGACTGAACTACAGTCAGTGACACATTGATGATCAGAGACACAGACCAGGAAATCAGTGATATGACTGAACTACAGTCAGTGACACATTGATGATCAGAGACACAGACCACGGAATCAGTGATATGACTGAACTACAGTCAGTGACACATTGATGATCAGAGACACAGACCAGGAAATCAGTGATATGACTGAACTACAGTCAGTGACACATTGATGATTAGAGACACAGACCACGGAATCAGTGATATGACTGAACTACAGTCAATGACACATTGATGATTAGACACACAGACCAGGAAATCAGTGATATGACTGAACTACATGTAGTCAATGACACATTGATGATCAGAGACACAGACCAAGAAATCAGTGATATGACTGAACTACAGTCAGTGACACATTGATGATCAGAGACACAGACCAGGAAATCAGTGATATGACTGAACTACATGTAGTCAATGACACATTGATGATCAGAGACAGACCAAGAAATCAGTGATATGACTGAACTACAGTCAGTGACACATTGATGATCAGAGACACAGACCAGGGAATCAGTGATATGACTGAACTACAGTCAGTGACACATTGATGATCAGAGACACAGACCAGGAAATCAGTGATATGACTGAACTACAGTCAATGACACATTGATGATCAGAGACACAGACCACGGAATCAGTGATATGACTGAACTACAGTCAGTGACACATTGATGATCAGAGACACAGACCAGGAAATCAGTGATATGACTGAACTACAGTCAGTGACACATTGATGATCAGAGACACAGACCAGGAAATCAGTGATATGACTGAACTACAGTCAGTGACACATTGATGATCAGAGACACAGACCAGGAAATCAGTGATATGACTGAACTACAGTCAGTGACACATTGATGATCAGAGACACAGACCACGGAAAGGAGGAGAAGAAAAGGGGATGGAGAGAAGGAGAGAGAGACAGACAGAGACAGAGACAGAGACAGAGAAAGAGAAAGAGAGAGAGAGACAGAGAGAGACAGAGAGAGAGAGAGACAGAGAGAGAGAGAGAGAAACAATTATGCAAACAGGTTTGGGCCGATGCACAATTTCCCAAACTGGTCCTTGCTCATTTTCTGCGGCTTGCATGCAAACAGAAAGACAAAGAACGAATGAAAATAATAAAATCATTGACGAGGAAAATGAGTAGATTGGGAGAAAAAAAACACCCAGTAGTAGTAGTAATAGACGAAGAAGAAGAAGAAGAAGAAGAAGAAGAAGAAGAAGAAGAAGAAGAAGAAGAAGAAGAAGAAGAAGAAGCAGGAGAAGACAGGGGAAGAGAAATGATTAATGGTTTGCTGTGGAGGAAAAGCAAAAAACATAACGTGAATACGATTGTTAAAAACAACGTACACCATGGAAAGTATAAAAGAAACACAACGCTGGGATTAAATTACCGTAAATGATACGTCTGTGAAGAGAGAGAGAGAGAGAGAGAGAGAGAGAGAGAGAGAGAGAGAGAGAGAGAGAGAGAGAGAGAGAGAGAGAGAGAGAGAGAGAGAGACATACAGGCAGATAAAGGGATACAGACAGAGAAAGAGACAGAAGCCCAGAGACAGACAAAGAGGGCGGAGGACAGAGACGCCCACAGCCGAGGAGACAGGCGCAGAGAAGAAAGGGAAAGCAAAGGCAAGACAGGATGGCGGGCAAGGGGGGTAAACAGAGAGAGAGAGAGACAGAGAGAGAGACATATAAAGAGACTGACACAGAGACAGACAAAGAGACAGACACACAGAGACAGACACACAGACACAGAGACAGAAACAGAGACAGACACACAGACAGACACACAGACAAAGAGACAGACACACAGACAAAGAGACAGACACACAGACAAAGAGACAGACACACAGACAAAGAGACAGACACACAGACAAAGAGACAGACACAGAGACAGACACAGAGGCACAATGAGACAAAAAGAAACAGAAACAAAGAGACAGACACAGAGGCACAAAGAGAGAGAACAGACAAAGAGACGGACACACAGGCACAAAGAGAGAGAAACAAAGAGACAAACACAGAAGAACAAAGACAGAGAAACAGACAAAGAGACAAAAAAACAGACACAGAAGCACAAAGACAGAGAAACAAAGAGACAGACACAGAGGAACAAAGAGAGAGAAACAGACAAAGAAACAGACACAGAGGCACAAAGAGACACAAAGAAACAGAGACAGACGAACAGGCTGGGGAGCGAGAGATGGAGACGTCGTGAGGCAGTCAGTCAATGAACATTGCGACATCAACAGACGTGAGGCAAGGAGACAGACCTCTCACTGTCTGCCACGCCGAGTCCCGTCACATCCTGCCTCTTGCTCTATCTAGGTCATGACCTAAATCCACCACCGCCATTACACCACTGCGCGTGTCACTGTTGTAGTAACAGCAGCACCAGCAGTTGTCATAATAATTGTAGTTGCAGAAGCTAATGGCAGCAGCGATATGCTCACGGCTGTTAAACGATTCCTTTGATGGACACAAACATCCTTTTCATGGACACAAACATCCTTTTATGGAAAGACACAAACATCCTTTTGATAGACACACACATCATTTTAGGGAAAGACACAAACATCCTTTTGATAGACACACACATCATTTTAGGGAAAGACACAAACATCCTTTTATTGAAAGACACAAACATCCTTTCCATAGGCACAAACATCCTTTTAGGGAAAGATACAAACATCCTTTTAGGGAAAGACAAAAATCCTTTTGATGGACACAAACATCCTTTCCATGGACACAAACATCCTTTTGATGGACACAAACATCCTTTCCATGGACACAAACATCCTTTCCATGGACACAAACATCCTTTTATTGAAAGACACAAACATCCTTTTGATGGACACAAACATCCTTTTGATGGACACAAACATCCTTTCCATGGACACAAACATCCTTTTAATGGACACAAGCATCCTATTAATGGACACAAACATCCTTTCAGGGAAGGACACAAACATTCTTTTAATGGACACAAGCATCCTATTAATGGACACAAACATCCTTTCATGGAAAGATACAAACATCCTTTCCGGAAAAGACACAAACATCTTTTTTATGAAAGACACAAACATCCTTCCAGGGAAAGACAAAAACATCCTTTTCATGGACACAAACACACACAAACATCCTTTCTATGGACACAAACATCCTTTTCATGGACACAAACATCTCTGGTCAGGGACAGAGGCTTTCAGCTTCCAACACACACTGTCACTCCTCTCTCTGTCTATCACATCATCTCTGTCTCTCTGTCTGTCTCTCCCTCTCTCTGAATCTCTTTCCCGGTCTCTTTGTCTCTCCGTCTCTCTCTGTGCCTTTCTTCTCTTTCTCTTCTTTTGTCTCCAACGTTTCTTTCGTGTAGTCCTTGCCCACTAAAAACCGAGAGAGAGAGAGAGAGAGAACGGGAGACAGAGACAGAGACACACAGAGACAGAGACAGAGACAGAGACAGAGAGAGAGAGAGAGAGAACGGGAGACAGAGACAGAGAGAGAAACAGAGACACACAGAGACACAGAGAGAGAGAGAGAGAGAGAGAGAGAGAAGGACCGCACAAGCACACAGTTTGGAACCAACCTTGAATTCCCACAGCGTGTCTGACGGTCTGTCTGCCTTCCGGCCCACTCCGTCCCCCTGTCCACCTCTGGTGACCCGCTTAAAGAAAGGAGAGGAAGGGTTACGATAGGAAGAAATGTGTGTGGAAGTGATTGTGTGTGTGTGTGTGTGTGTGTGTGTGTGTGTGTGTGTGCGCACGTGTGTGTGTGTGTGCTGTCACAAGAGGGAGATGGGGAGGAGAGGGGTGGTGGTGAGGGAGCTTATTTCACAATGTTTCCCGCGAATTTCATTGCGTCTGGAACTCCAGCTGAGATGCACGATTCTAGAATCAACTGAAAAACAACGACAACAAAAACTACCTTTGTCCTTATTTCTCAGAAACCCAGTGAAAACGATCCATTCCCACAACACAAGTTTTTTCCATGTCTGGTGGAGCTCATGGATAAGAACAATGTTTATTTTCCATGAAAAACCAACCCCCTAACCCCCCTCAACCCCCCCCCCCCCCTGAAAAAAACAAAAACAAAACAAAACAAACAAACAACAACAAAAACCCACAACAACAACAAACAAATAAAGCCCAAAAAAAGTAGTTTACAATATCATGATAATAATACAATAATACAATACAATAATATTTATTGATCCGATTTGGAAACTGCTCGTCATTCGCACAACAGTCTCTCAGCCCACAGCCAAGTCTAACGATCACATGAATGACGGCAGAGGTGAAACTAGAAAATCAACACGTAAAAGATACAAACCGAAAAACAAAGAAAGTAATAATACCACACAGCATCTTGCTTTATCACGCAGTAATCGAGATATGCTCTAAAATAACACGTAGCTTAGGAATGAAGAAACACTATTTCGGTATAAGAAAGACAACTATATGTGTATCATAAATTCTTAAATAGTAGGCCCAGTATCAATAGCATCACATTCTTGTCATGCAATAAAATAGATACATCCTGAAGTAATGCGTACATTAAGAAACATTACTCTAGATGAGAAATTGATCCTTACAAATAATTAACGGACCGAGTTTTGTATCCTTTCCAGGTTCGCTTGGCAACTAACGTCCCTTAGAAAACAAAAAAGTTGTGGTTGTATAATGTGTCATTCTTTGATGTGTCTTTGAAACTCTTCATGTACTTCAACATAAACGACCTTGACCATTGACTTCAGTTACAGGCAATAAATCAGATCAATATCTATCTGTCTGTCTGTCTGTCTATCTATCTATCTATCTATCTATCTATACAGTGAACGCGGAGACAAGCCAAAGCGCTTTCACTGACGATTGTTCACACACGTGTATAACTGGGAAACAAAAGGATGCAAGACAAAACCTATAACTACACGTAGAGACTATAGAGTGTGGACGGACCCAAGGAAGGGCATGGGGTTGTCCTGGAGAGAGGTCATGCAAGGATCTGACGAAGCGAAACAGAGGCAGAAGGCCAGAGAAACTAGGGACAGTAAAATGAAGGGTATGAAGAAGCTGTTTTGGAAAGAGGTCAGTTTTAAGGCCCGACTTGAAGGAGCTGAGTGCAGGTACTTGACGAAACGAAAGAGAGAGACTGTTCCCATTGCAAGGTCCAGAAAGAAAGACCGGTGACCCACAGTGAAAACATGACTCAATAGGTACGTGTTGTACTGATGTGTGGCAAATGCTTATGTGTATTATTATTATTATTATTATCATTACGATTATCATTATTATCATTATTATCATTACGATTATCATTATTATTATTAGTAGTAGTAGTAGTAGGCGTAGTAGTAGTGTTGTCTTTGCTGCTGCTGCGGCTGTTGTCGTCTTCGTCGTCGCCGTCGTTGTTGGTAGTGATGTTGATGTTGTGACACTTGGCAGTGAGACTGACTGATGCCCGACCCGACCCCCCCCCCCATACCCCATCACTCCCCCGCCCCCACATTTCATCTGCTGAGCGCAAACACAAGTCCAACTGAAACAAAAGAAGCCATGATATCAACAGAGACAACACAACACAAAATACGAAAAGTAAAACCTAAAAGAAAACGGAGAAAGCTGGGAGCTAACTGTAGTGGTAACAAAAAGTTCATCCCGCTGGGGAAAAAGGAAGGAAAGGACAGACAGAGAGACGATAGAATGAAAAAGAATAAAACAAAACAGAACAAAAGTGAATAAACAGTTTAAAAGAACAAAGAAAAAGAAATCTAAACAAAAAAAATCATCAAAAAAAAAAAAAATTTAAATCCTCACAAGACAAGACAAGACAAAACAAAACAAACAAACACGTCTTGAGAAAAATACTGACGCACGTTCGTTTTCCTAAGGTAGTGGGGACACAAATTATTAACTATAATTTTTTTTTAAATTGGAGTTACACACACACACACACACACACACACACACACACACACAAGCGGCCCAGACATGAGTTTCAACAGGAAGCTGTATCTAATTCCATTTTAGGGGGGAATGGCAGGTCCATTATCTTTTTCCTCCCGGGCTTCCTGTTTGTGGTGGACATGAGATATTAATGAATTAATGCATACATTGCTAAGTGAACAGATAAGTAAAGGAATGGATAACTGATTTTGTTTAGATAAGTCAAACAGCCAACAAACAAGCAAGCAAATGGACTAATGAATAATAATAAAAATCTGTTAAAAAAACATAACAAAACCTAATGAATAAGCGAACCCACAAGCGAATAAAAACGTAAATGAATAAGTACATTTCACCATTCATTTTTGGATGTTTATCTTCCGTCCAGAATTGTTCTCAGAAGCAAATAAAATCACACAGCACACACACACACACACACACACACACACACACGCCCACACACACATACACACACACACGCACGCACACATACACACACATATACACACACACACACACACACGCACGCACGCACGCACGCACACACACGCACACATACACACACACACCCGTCTAAAAACACTAAAAGTGAATAGACTTTAAACTGAAGAAGAAAACACACACACACGCACGCACGCACGCACACACACACACACACACACACATACACACACACACACACACACACACACACACACACACCCGTCTAAAAACACTTATAGTGAATAGACGTTAAAGTGAAGAAGAAAACACACACACACGCAACGTGTTCTTGTCAGTCTCTCTCTTCCGTTTGTCTCCTGTGCTCTTTTCCCCCTCTCTGTTTTTTCTTTCTCTTTCTGCCTGTTTCGCTCTGCCGCTGACGTCACCCAAAGAGGCTAATTGACATTTGTGTGTCGGCCTGCTTACCTGCCCTTGAGCAGTCTTTTACTGGCTCTCTCGGAAATCATGGAGACATGGCTTCTCCTTTGTTTGCTCTCTTTCTCTCCGTCTCTCTGTCACTGCCTCTGTCTGTCTCTGTCTCTCCGTCTGCCTACGTCGTTCTCTTTGTCTGTCTCTTCAGACAGCTTAACTAAAAAAAAACTTAGCAGACAAGTGATCGAGGCATGTACATTTCATCAACATCAGTCCCTCTTACTTTCCATCCTATGTTCGCTTAATTCGTATTCGTATTTGTCTGGTCATCTCTCCCTCCCCCCCCTCCTCCGACCCCCGCTCTCTCTCTCCTCTCTCTCTCTCTCCCTTTCTCCCCTCTCCCACTCTATCTCTAGCCTCTCTTTCCTCTCTTAGCCGCCCCCCTCTCTCTCCCTCTCCTCTATCTCCACTCTCTCTCTCCCCCCCCCTCTCTCTCACTCTCTCATACATCCCCTGTTTCTTCCTCTTCACGGATCTCTGTGTCATATTCATCATGCATCTTAAGAGGTATTCCATTTTTTTCTGTCACCCCACAAAACAAACAACAACAACAAAGTAACGGATGGTCAGACAGACAACATGAGATACAGAACAGAGAGAGAGAGAGAGGGAGAGAGAGAGAGAGAGAGAGAGAGAGAGAGAGAGAGAGGGAGGGAGGGAGAGAGAGGGAAAGAGAGAGGGAGAGAGAGAGGGAAAGAGAGAGGGAGAGGGAGGGAGAGAGAGGGAAAGAGAGAGGGAGAGAGAGGGAGAGAGAGGGAAAGAGAGAGAGGGAGAGAGAGGGAGAGGAGGAGAGGGAAATGGAGAGAGGGAGAGAGATAGAGATAGAGAGGGAGATAGAGAAAGAGAGAGGGGGGAAAGAGGGAGAGAGGGAGAGGGAGAGAGAGAGAGGGAGAGAGAGAGAAAGAGAGAGAGAGGGAGAGAGAGAGAAGGAGAGAGAGAGAGAGGGAGAGAGAGGGAGAGAGAGAAAGAGAGAGAGAGGGAGAGAGAGAGAGAGAGACGGAGAGAGAGGGAGGGAGGTGTGTGTGGTGGGGACAGTAAACAGTGACACGAGTGGAACAGACAGCAGCAGTCAGTCACACCACAGTGCCAGTCACACACACCATTCCTTCAGTGCCAGTCACACACACCATCCCTTCCTGTGACCCAGTCAGTCACACCACAGTGCCAGTCACACACACCATCCCTTCAGTGCCAGTCACACACACCATTCCTTCAGTGCCAGTCACACACACCATTCCTTCAGTGCCAGTCACACACACCATTCCCTTCAGTGCCAGTCACACACACCATTCCTTCAGTGCCAGTCACACACACCATTCCCTTCAGTGCCAGTCACACACACCATCCCTTCAGTGCCAGTCACACACACCATCCCTTCAGTGCCAGTCACACACACCATCCTTCAGTGCCAGTCACACACACCATTCCTTCAGTGCCAGTCACACACACCATCCCTTCAGTGCCAGTCACACACACCATTCCTTCAGTGCCAGTCACACACACCATTCCTTCAGTGCCAGTCACACACACCATCCCTTCAGTGCCAGTCACACACACCATTCCTTCAGTGCCAGTCACACACACCATCCCTTCAGTGCCAGTCACACACACCATCCCTTCAGTGCCAGTCACACACACCATCCCTTCAGTGCCAGTCACACACACCATCCCTTCAGTGCCAGTCACACACACCATCCCTTCAGTGCCAGTCACACACACCATCCTTCAGTGCCAGTCACACACACCATTCCTTCAGTGCCAGTCACACACACCATCCCTTCAGTGCCAGTCACACACACCATCCCTTCAGTGCCAGTCACACACACCATCCCTTCAGTGCCAGTCACACACACCATCCCTTCAGTGCCAGTCACACACACCATCCCTTCAGTGCCAGTCACACACACCATCCCTTCAGTGCCAGTCACACACACCATCCCTTCAGTGCCAGTCACACACACCATCCCTTCAGTGCCAGTCACACACACCATCCCTTCAGTGCCAGTCACACACACCATCCCTTCAGTGCCAGTCACACACACCATCCCTTCAGTGCCAGTCACACACACCATCCCTTCAGTGCCAGTCACACACACCATCCCTTCAGTGCCAGTCACACACACCATCCCTTCAGTGCCAGTCACACACACCATCCCTTCAGTGCCAGTCACACACACCATCCCTTCAGTGCCAGTCACACACACCATCCCTTCAGTGCCAGTCACACACACCATCCCTTCAGTGCCAGTCACACACACCATCCCTTCAGTGCCAGTCACACACACCATCCCTTCAGTGCCAGTCACACACACCATCCCTTCAGTGCCAGTCACACACACCATCCCTTCAGTGCCAGTCACACACACCATTCCCTTCAGTGCCAGTCACACACACCATCCCTTCAGTGCCAGTCACACACACCATCCCTTCAGTGCCAGTCACACACACCATCCCTTCAGTGCCAGTCACACACACCATCCCTTCAGTGCCAGTCACACACACCATTCCTTCAGTGCCAGTCACACACACCATCCCTTCAGTGCCAGTCACACACACCATCCCTTCAGTGCCAGTCACACACACCATCCCTTCAGTGCCAGTCACACACACCATCCCTTCAGTGCCAGTCACACACACCATCCCTTCAGTGCCAGTCACACACACCATTCCTTCAGTGCCAGTCACACACACCATCCCTTCAGTGCCAGTCACACACACCATCCCTTCAGTGCCAGTCACACACACCATCCCTTCAGTGCCAGTCACACACACCATCCCTTCAGTGCCAGTCACACACACCATCCCTTCAGTGCCAGTCACACACACCATCCCTTCAGTGCCAGTCACACACACCATCCCTTCAGTGCCAGTCACACACACCATCCCTTCAGTGCCAGTCACACACACCATCCCTTCAGTGCCAGTCACACACACCATCCCTTCAGTGCCAGTCACACACACCATCCCTTCAGTGCCAGTCACACACACCATCCCTTCAGTGCCAGTCACACACACCATCCCTTCAGTGCCAGTCACACACACCATCCCTTCAGTGCCAGTCACACACACCATCCCTTCAGTGCCAGTCACACACACCATCCTTCAGTGCCAGTCACACACACCATCCCTTCAGTGCCAGTCACACACACCATTCCTTCAGTGCCAGTCACACACACCATCCTTCAGTGCCAGTCACACACACCATCCCTTCAGTGCCAGTCACACACACCATCCCTTCAGTGCCAGTCACACACACCATCCCTTCAGTGCCAGTCACACACACCATCCCTTCAGTGCCAGTCACACACACCATCCCTTCAGTGCCAGTCACACACACCATCCCTTCAGTGCCAGTCACACACACCATCCCTTCAGTGCCAGTCACACACACCATCCCTTCAGTGCCAGTCACACACACCATCCCTTCAGTGCCAGTCACACACACCATCCCTTCAGTGCCAGTCACACACACCATCCCTTCAGTGCCAGTCACACACACCATTCCTTCAGTGCCAGTCACACACACCATTCCCTTCAGTGCCAGTCACACACACCATCCCTTCAGTGCCAGTCACACACACCATTCCTTCAGTGCCAGTCACACACACCATTCCCTTCAGTGCCAGTCACACACACCATCCCTTCAGTGCCAGTCACACACACCATTCCTTCAGTGCCAGTCACACACACCATCCTTCAGTGCCAGTCACACACACCATCCCTTCAGTGCCAGTCACACACACCATTCCCTTCAGTGCCAGTCACACACACCATCCCTTCAGTGCCAGTCACACACACCATTCCTTCAGTGCCAGTCACACACACCATCCCTTCAGTGCCAGTCACACACACCATCCCTTCAGTGCCAGTCACACACACCATCCCTTCAGTGCCAGTCACACACACCATTCCTTCAGTGCCAGTCACACACACCATCCCTTCAGTGCCAGTCACACACACCATCCCTTCAGTGCCAGTCACACACACCATTCCTTCAGTGCCAGTCACACACACCATTCCTTCAGTGCGAGTCACACACACCATTCCTTCAGTGCCAGTCACACACACCATCCCTTCAGTGCCAGTCACACACACCATTCCTTCAGTGCCAGTCACACACACCATCCCTTCAGTGCCAGTCACACACACCATCCCTTCAGTGCCAGTCACACACACCATCCCTTCAGTGCCAGTCACACACACCATCCCTTCAGTGCCAGTCACACACACCATCCCTTCAGTGCCAGTCACACACACCATTCCTTCAGTGCCAGTCACACACACCATTCCTTCCTGTGACCCAGTCAGTCACACCACAGTGCCAGTCACACACACCATTCCTTCCTGTGACCCAGTCACACACACCATCCCTTCCTGTGACCCAGTCAGTCACACCACAGTGCCAGTCACACACACCATCCCTTCCTGTGACCCAGTCAGTCACACCACAGTGCCAGTCACACACACCATTCCTTCCTGTGACCCAGTCAGTCACACCATCCCTTCCTGTGACCCAGTCAGTCACACCACAGTGCCAGTCACACACACCATCCCTTCCTGTGACCCAGTCACACACACCATCCCTTCCTGTGACCCAGTCACACACACCATTCCTTCCTGTGACCCAGTCACACACACCATCCCTTCCTGTGACCCAGTCACACACACCATCCCTTCCTGTGACCCGACCTTGTACCATGTCCTCACCTTACTACCTTCTCTACCCTATCACTGTACTCTTCACTTCTTCACACCAACAACCCCTTCATTGCCTGAAAGAGAGAGACAGAGAGAGAGAGAGAGAGAGAGAGAGACAGAGAGACAGAGACAGACAGACAGACAGAGAGACTGAGAAAGAGAAAATGAACGAATTTTCTTTAATGAGGGAAGTGGAATAAGCAAGGACATGCTTTTTTTCATCCAGCCCCCAGGGCAAAGAAAGGAAACAAGCAATCAAAACAAAATAAAAAATACAACACTACTGCTACTACTACCACCACCACTACTACCACCACTTCTAAGTAAATAAGATAAAATAAATTTTAATAAAAAAAGACTAGAGAACGAACAAAACAATGGCATAGCAAGAAAGACAAATATATATACTAAAACGGACACTTCACACACACACACACAACGAGTACACTTGCATTGCATAAATATGTAACCATCCTTAATCATAATAACAACAACAATACCAATACTAATAATAACAACAATAATAGTGCATGGTATTTTATTTAACTCTCTCCATCAGAATGGCGAAAGAGACGACGTTAACAGCGTTTCACCCCAATTACCATCATCAAAATATTGCAAGCGGAAGGCTCTTATACTGAAGAGGTGAATGTTGACAAAGAATACCACAATTCTGACGACGGAAGCTAAAGTTTGGGTCATTCAGACACCCACTGGACATCCGAGGGGTCTGTGTAGAGGAGAAGAGAGGACTGGCCGTACTGAGTAAGTTAACAGTACCTGTTCAAGCAGAATGGCATTGTCACCGAGGCTGACTTACATCATTTATATATTTTCCATTTTATCAAACCAAATAGTTTTTTTAAAGAGCTTCTGAAGTTAACACTACTGGTTATCTGTTTTAAAAAGGAAGGCAGATTATTCCAGTACGCACCACTACTGTATGAAAGGCTTGACTTAAAGAGATCAGTTCTAGGAAGAGGTATTGTCAGTTTATGAAAGCGTATAATGCTGTTTACTGGAAAGTTATCTACAATACCAGGAGGAGCTGCTCCAGTAACTACTTTGTGCAGAAACAGAGCCTTGTTGTATTCCAGTCTTAGATACAGTGGAAGAGTGTTCAATGATTTATAATCATCACTGGTTAATGAGCAGGGAGAGGGAGAGAGACAGAGACAGAGAGAGACAGAGGGGGGTGGGGGTGGGGGAGACAGACAGATATAGAGACAGACAGACAGACAGACAGACAGACAGAAAGAGATGACGAGTGTAGAGTTGCCCGCCGTGTCAGCAGCCAGTCATGGTTCCTCAGTACCAGTCACACCCTGCACTTGCCGTGACCTGGCCTTGGACTGGGCGTCACCCTGCCTTCTGCTTCAACACGCTGTCTCCTGTTCCACTGACGGGCACAACAACAACAACAACAACAACAGCAAAACAGCAAAACGAACAGAGAACAACGAGCAAGTGACGGCAGTTTGACAACATCGAAAACCAACAGAGGTTCAAGGTCTCAGATACTGAGAGAGAGAGAGAGAGAGAGAGAGAGAGAGAGAGAGAGAGAGAGAGAGAGAGAGAGAACAACGGAGAGAGAAATAGAGAAAGACAGAGAGAGTGAGAAAGAGAGAGTGAGAGGATGAGTAACAGAAAGATTTACAAAAACAAAAATATGGGAGAGATACACACAGAACGAGAGACAGAGACAGAGACAGAGAGACAGAAGGAGAGGAGAGAGCAAGAGAGAGAGAGAGAGAGAGAGAGAGAGAGAGAGAGAGAGAGAACTCAAGAACTCCAAACGTTTTTTATTCAAGGATTAAGATTTTCGGTATGGCCCATTTTTCCAACCTGTCCTTGCTAATCTACATCAACGAGAGAGATATAACGAGATAGATAGAATGAGTAAACGAAAAAATGCAGAAAACACACACACACACACACACACACACACACACTCACTCACTCACACACACACACACACACACACAAACACACTCACACACACACACACACACACACACACACACACACACACACACACTCACTCACTCACACACACACACACACACACACACAAACACACTCACTCACACACACACACACACACACGCACACACACACTCACACACAGAAGACAAAGACTGACACCTACTAAAAACTATGACAGCCAGTCATCTGCTTTGTGGGGAAAAAAGAAGAGAGAGGTGAAGCGGGCAATCTGAAAGCGGTTTTGAACTTCTTTTGTTTACACGAGAATAAGAGAAGAGAAGAGAAGAGAAGAGAGAGAGAGAGACAGAGACAGAGACAGAGAGACAGAGAGGCAGAGCCAGAGACAGAGACAGAGAGAGAGACAGAGAGACCGAGAGAGACAGAGACGGAGACAGAGAGACAGAGACGGAGACAGAGACGGAGACAGAGAGACAGAGAAAGACAGAGACCGAGAGACCGACAGAGACAGACACAGAGACAAAGAGAGACAGAGAGACAGAGACAGAGACAGTGACAGAGAGAGAGAGAGAGAGAGTGAGCGAACCTGTTTTGTTTTGTTTCAGTTTTTACCCCACCATCGAAAATCAAGACAGAATGAATGAAGATTAAGTATTTCAAGAAGAAGGGAACATTAAAGTGAACAAATGTGAGAAGAGAGTGAACAGGAGAGGGAGAGAAAGAGAGACAGAGACAGAGAGAAACAGAGACAGAGATACAGCAACAGAGACAGAGAGGGAGGGAGGGAGGGAGGGAGGGAGGGTTGGGGAGATATTTGGGGAAATGGTATTGGTGGTGACGTTAAACACAGAAAGGTTGTATATCTGGTTTCCTCATATACATATATACATCAGTCCATTAATTAAGGAATCTACAGGAGGCCATAAGGTTAAAAGGGAAGAGAAAAAGACAGAAAAGAAGAAAACATGCTCTCTCTCTCTCCCCCCCTCTCTCTCCTTCTCTCCCTCCCTCTCTCTCTTTCTCTCTCCCTCCCTCTCTCTTCCTCCCCCCCTCTCTCTCTCTCCCTCCCTATCTCTTCCCCCCCCCCTCTCTCTCCCTCTCTCTCTCCCAGCTCAGCATCTTCCTGGTTGTGTGCTGAGTGGCAGTATCACTGTCTGTTAATTGACTGTACGTCTCTGTCTCTTGTCTCGCAACCCCCGTCATGTGAGAGCTTTTTTTTTTAAGGTTTTAACTTTTTTTCAGACTTCTACCATGACAAGTTCAAAAGGGAAATATCTGAACGATGTGGGTTTCAGACAATGAAGTGGTTGATGGGCGGATTTATTGCATTACATTATATTACATCACAATACATTACATCACATATAACGTCACGTCAAGCCACGCCACGTCAAATCATGTAATGTGGTATAATGTGATGTGGTGTTATATGGAATCGTATCGTATTTCGTTGCATTGCCTTGTATTGCATTGCATTGTACTGTTGTCTATTGTATTGATTTTTGTCACAAATGCTGTGTGAAACCTGGGTTGCTTTCACTGTGGGATGTTTTCAGTTGTAGTTTAATAATAATAATAATGGTACTTATATAGCGCTGAATCTTGTGCATAGACAAATCTAAGCGCTTTCGCACCAGTCATTCTCACGCATGCATAACTCTGAAACTGGAGAAACTGAAGACAAGTAGAGGCAGGGAAGGGAGGCTATTTTGGGAAGAGGTGGGTTTTAAGGCCAGACTTGAAAGAGCTGAGTGTGGAGACTTGACGAAGCGAAAGAGGAAGTTCATTCCAACTGCAAGGTCCAGAGACAGAGAAAGAACGGCGGCCAACAGTCGAGAGTTTGAATCTGGGTATGCGTAAGTGGAGTGGATCCGAAGCTGATCGTAGTGAGCGAGATGGAGTGTAGAGGAGTTTCTCAAGGAGCCGTTATGGCGTTCGGACAAATCCATAAACGCCACGCCACATCTGCTAGGCAGATGCCGGACAGCAGCATAACCCAACAGACAAGCCAGGCTTGAGAGCATGCATACGTTTGTGTGCCTGTCAGAGTGGCTTTCTCTTCGGAGTGTTGCCAGGGAAGAACACCTTTGTTTACATCCAATTCTGGTCAGTAACTTGTTCAGCGCGTCAAGTGCGTGGTGTGCACGGGAATCGGTTTAACGTCTCACCCGACTGGCCACACGCTCAGTTTCATGTTCCAGTCCAACTTGGGAGAAAAGGCGAGAGCGGGACTGGAACTCACACCCTCACGGATACTGCACAGGTTGGTAAGTGTCGCCACAACGCAACGAACCCCCCCCCCCCCTCCCCCCTACCTTTTTTTTTCTCAAACTCCACTGGAGTGTGTTTCATAAGCAAACCTTTTTTTTCTTCTTTAGACTTTTGCCAGGGACAGCCCGATTGTTGTCGTCGGTTATTTTACGTGCGCTGAGCACATGCTGCGCACAGGACCCCTCGGTTTTTTGTCTCAACCAGCAGCCTTGCCTTGAAGAGAACAGGGTGGATCCCCGGCTGACTTCAATACACAAATACACACACTTTATTGGCTATTCTTTGGTACAAAGATTTTCACTTTGGCAGCAGCACGTGTCCAACATAAAAAACAACAACAAACCATTCACACCGTCTCCACAGCGCTGAGTGAGTTTCCTGTGTCGCTGTGTCCCGCCAACACTCAGTCTCCCTCACCACTGTCGTCAGTACAGACAGTGGCGGACAGTCGATCACCAGCTTTAGCCGGGTGGGTCAGAACGATACATCAAGTGACGTGCCGCTGAAGCTGTTCTTACCAGATAACGTGATGCTCCCTCGGGGATTGGAAACGGCATGCATCACCACTGCTCCTCCACGCCACACCAACAAGCGCACGCGCGCGCGAGCACACAGACGTACGTATACAAATACGTACATACCCCCCTCCCCCACAAACACACACACGCGCATATGCACATACACACATACATACATACAAATACGCACACAATCACAAACATACACACAAACGCGCTCACACACACAGACACAGACACACACATACACTCACACACATTCACAAACATACACTCTCTTTCTCTCAGACAGACAGACAGACAGACACACGCACACTCTCTCTTTATCTCTTTCACACACACACACACACACACACACACACACACAAATTCACACTCACACACAGATAGACAAACACACACACACACACACTCTCTCTCTCTTTCTCTCACACACACACACACAAATTCACACTCACACTCACTGACACACACACACACACACACACACAGAGGCACAGACACAAATACAGACACACACACACACACACACACACTACGCTACACCACACTCTACACGCGCCAAGTGGCCTTGCACGCATCCACGCAAAATACACAGAAAGCATAAATATGCATGTGCACACGGACACCAACAAAGAAGGAAATCACGACTGTATCAATGCGCACCCCTCTCTCTCTGTCTCTGTCTCTCAACAGTTTTTCCTCTCTCTCCTTCTTCGTATCTCTTTCTTCCTTACCTCCTTCCTTCCCTCTCTCCTTCACGCATATGCATTCTATGTTATTTTGTGGAGAATTGTCTATTTTATATACCATTTACTTGTTCTTTTGTTTTCATTTTTGACTCACTTGTGTAAACAAAGTGAGTATGTTTTAACCCGGTGTTCGGTTGTCTCTCTCTCTCTCTCTCTCTCTCTCTGTGTGTGTGTGTGTGTGTGTGTGTGTGTGTGTGTGTGTGTGTGTGTGTGTGTGTCCGTGGTAAACTTTAACATTGACATTTTCTCTGCAAATACTTTGTCAGTTGACACCAAATTTGGCATAAAAATAGGAAAAATTCAGTTCTTTCAAGTCATCTTGTTTAAAACAATATTGCACCTCTGGGATGGGCACAAAAATTTAAAAAAGAAGCCAAATTATATGCAAACTGAATTTACTGTTATATTTATATTTTTTAATTCTCTAAACTTTATCATTTTTTGTTCAAACAGGAACTTCTTTTGCTGAGCACGGAAGTTATATTTATTTTGCATGTCTTTGGTGCAGATAGCAAAAAAAGGGAAATTAATCTGTAATTAATGCTAGGGGACTTAATTTGCTTTAAACTGATCTTTCTCATCTTAAACATTACATTTTGAAATTATACTCAATACATTAAGCTTGTGTGTTTTACTCTGTGTACAGGGCTTTCACTATGTTCATTCGCCCAAGTAGTCTTTTTCGGAAAATACTAAAATTAATACTATGAGTGGACTTTATAGATCTATTGGCGGAGCCCTGAAGGTCATGGGCAAAAATCAATTGCGTACACATATTTATACATATTCAAAGCGCGTGCTCATATTCTTCGCGAACGTGAACGACGCCATTTTGTTTCAAGTTGTTGACCTGCCCGTTCAATCCTATATTCAATCGTCAATACACGATAACATGTGATGGAAAGTTGGAGAATGAGACCGTTAAATATTTATTCAGAGAAAGATTTGTGAACGCCTCATCACATACTGGATTATGCCCCAAACTGCCATAAAAAATATCCACAGAATCAGTCGGAATTCACAGTTAAAAATAATAAACCATGAGAGTTAATACCCTTGAATTGATGAAACGTGAAAATTTCCAGTCTTGACTTTTCTCAAAATGAAGTCCTTTTCACTTCATACGACGTTTAGAAGTATTTGTACTTGGCTCTACATGTTATTAGTTTAACAAAATACTCAATTTTCATATCAACTTTAAAACTATAAAACTAGAATGAACATAGAAGAGAAATTGATTTGACAGAATAATATGATTTAAACAGTGTTCTCACTGCGAATACCGCAATCGATTTATCGCCCTTTAAAAAAGCATGTTTAATTTTAAATATTATATTTCTGAACGTCAGTTAAGGAGCCACGATAGTGTAATGGGTAAGACAGTTTCTTCTCACCCGAGCACGTGGGGTTCGAATCTGCCGTTGGGACTTTTTTTTTTCTTTTAACCCGAAGCTTTATAATAACAAATACAGAACACATTTTAATGATTAGATATATTTTTAAAAAGTGTATCACAAGTGAGTCTTGAAGGCCTTGCCTCTCTTGTTTGGTATTTCCTGGACTAGTTTATATGTTTTCTTTATGGGGGTAGGATGAAAACAGGCCGGTAAGTGCCTATTCCTTTTCCCTCAATAAAAAAAAAAAAAGTTTCAATTTCGATTTCTCTCTCTCTCTCTCTCTCTCTCTCACACACACACACACACATACACAAACACACACACACACACACACACACACAGACCGACCCGCAATTTCACAGTTTATTATCATAAGTGTCAGTATTGTTAATTTGCTTATTTCTTTCTTTCACTCTTGTTTCCCTTTTGGTGCAAAGTGGCAGAATGGTCAAGACGCTCATCTAGTAATACAGAGCCCGTGAGGGTGTGGGTTCGAATCCCCCTCTCGCCCTTTCTCCCAAATCTGACTGAAGATCACACGGAGCGTCCAGTCAATGGGATGACACGATAAACCGAGGTCCTGTGTGCAGCACGCACTTGGTGCACTGAAAAAGATCCCATGGCAACGAGGGTGTTGTCCTCTGGAAACATTCTGTCCAAGAAATCCGCTCTGGTCGGTCCACAAAATTATATATATGCATGCAGTCAAGGCCTGACAGCATTGGGTTATGCTGCTGGTTAGGCATCTGTCTAGCAGATGTGGTGTAGCGCATATGGATTGGTCCGAACGCAGTGACGCCCACTTAAGAAACAGAAACAGAAACTTTCTTTCTTTCTCGATCTCCATCTCCACCTCTCTTTCCTTCCTTCGGTCTTCTGTCAAAAGACAGCAATCTCCACCCCCAACCAACTACCCCCCCCCCATCTCCCCCTCCGGAACCCCCCCATAGCCCCCCCCTTCCCCCAGACACACACACACCCCCCCCTCCACGTCCCCCCCCCCCCCACACACACATCGAATCTGCCTCTTTCTAGTTGGTCTTCCCAAAATAATACTGTTGCTCGTTTTATCTTCATTCCATATTCATCTGCTCCCCCACCCCCCAATTCTCCCCCCTCATCCACCTCAGTTTTTAAAACACTGCCTTCTCATTGTGTCAGCCAGGGTCTGATGAGACAGAAAAGAAACTACGGGGGGGAAGAAAAAGAAAGGATGATGAGGGTTTTGGGGGGAGGGGTGTGATAAGGAAGAGGGTGGACAAAGGTTGGGGAGGGGCAGGTGGTGGTGGGGTGGGGGGGTGGGGTGGGGTGGGGGGTGGGTGGAGGAATGAACATGAGAATCAGTTATGTTTCACGAACAAAAAGAAATCAACAACAAAATCAGTAATTCAGATGGTATGCTAAAGTGATCCTGACGAACATTGCTGAAATGCACAAATTAATAGCCTTGCGTGATATCTTCTGACATTTCGGTTAAAAGCAAACATACAAACAAACAAATCAATCTGGCTTTTTTATGCTTTCTTCCTTAAAAAAAGAAAGAAAGAAAGAAATAAAGAAAAAAGATAGTGTGACAAATTTAGGCATAACTGGAGAATTCATTTTGCTGGCAATGGAACTGGAATATGAGATTCAAAATATATCATTTTTGGTAGCATATTGACGAATGAATTTGATGTGATCCCCTCCACTCTCCCCTTGCCTCTGTCCCTTCAGACTGTCCTTCGTCTGTCTGTTCTTCTTCAAACGGGACCCCCCCCCCATCCTAACCATTCCCCCTCCTCCCTCCCTCTGGTCAGCTCCTTTCTTCTCTCTGTCTCTGTCTCTCTGTCCCTGTCTCTCTGTTTCTGTCTGGCTCTGTCTCTCTTTGTGTCTCTTTGTGTCTCTGTCTCTTTCTCTGTCTGTCTCTGTGTCTCTCTCTCTGTCTGTCTCTCTGTCTCTGTCCCTGTCTCTCTGTCCCTGTCTCTCTGTTTCTGTCTCTGTCTCTCTGTCTCTCTTTGTGTCTCTGTCTGTCTCTGTGTCTCTTTCTCTGTCTGTCTCTGTGTCTCTCTCTCTGTCTGTCTCTCTGTCTGTCTCTGTCTGTCTGTCTCTGTTTCCGTCTCTCTCAAAAACCTCTGGAAGCTGCAGCTACGTTATCACGTATTTGTGCCCGTTGTTCTGTCTTCGTTCGCAGAATAAACTGAAATGACGGTAAAACAAAAGTCCGCATTTGCTTGTGCGTTCATACCGTTTTTTCTTTCTACGCTGCAGAACGAAGGGAAATGTCATTATTATGTAGTTAATGCGGGGAATGGGGATGAAGGAGACATTTCCATTATTGTGCAAACCAGTGGTTTTGATAGGAAAAATTCCACACGAGTATAAACCACACACACACACACACACAC
>NC_134878.1:1360000-1362500 GCF_041734735.1 Babylonia areolata | reverse complement strand
AGATAGATAGATAGATAGATAGAGAGAGAGAGAGAGAGAGAGAGAGAGAGAGAGAGAGAGAGAGACAAGACAAGACAAGACAAATTCTTTATTTCGAGGATAACAGATAAGCACTGGTGTGCTTTTTTACATCCAGTCCCCGCCCTGAATAGGGTCTACACTACACAATATTTAATAAAATGAAAGGATGGTGTTAGTAGAGATACACAACAGAGGAAAAAAAAAAGCATAAATCAAAACAAAACAACAACCACACAGACACACAGACACATACACGCACACACGAACACGAGAGAGAGAGAGAGAGAGGGGGGGGGGGGGGAGGGAGGGAGAGAAATGGCAAAGGAAAGAAAGAGACATAATGACAGTGCTGACACTGACACTGGCATGCAAGTAAATACACCTACCTTATCCTCCTGAGAAATAAATGAAATTGGGTCACGGTTGAAGAACATGAAACACCTGTAGCAGAAGGGATAAGAGAGAGAGAGAGAGACACAGAGAGAGAGAGAGAGAGAGAGAGAGAGAGACAGACAGACAGACAGACAGACAGAGACAGAGAGAGGGAGACAGAGAGACAGACAGGCAGAGACAGAGACAGAGAGAGAGAGAGACAGACAGGCAGACAGAGACAGAGAGAGGAGACAGAGAGACAGACAGGCAGAGACAGAGACAGAGAGAGAGAGACAGAGAGAGGGATGAGGGTAGAGGTAGACAGACAGGTACACAGAACATTTATTCCATGCTCTCTCTCTCTGTTCCTCTGTCCCCCTAGGTTGATAAATACTTTCTTTCTTGCTTTAAAAAATATTTTCTTCGTTAATTTTCCATTCATTGAGTCATTCATACATTCATTCGTTTATGTATCCATCCCCCCCCCCCTCTCTCTCTCTCTCTCTCTCTCTCTCTCTCTCTCTCTCTCTCTGTGCGTGTGTGTGGATCCACTGCATTCTTCCTAGACCGATTCAGACGTGCAAAACACTGGCAGAACTAGCCACAATAGATTCTTTCCTCCGTCAACCCATTTGCTGGCCCCCCTCGCCCCCCCCGGGCCCCCTCAGCAACACACCTCCACACCCTGCCACCACCTCCCACAGTTCATCTGTCCTGCCACCTCTACCACTGCCAGAAAAATCCAGTTCGCTAGTGAAACAAACAGGCCTGCTTGCCAGGAAACAACAACGACAAGAAGAAGAAACAATATGATAACCACGAGTCGTGCTGCACTTTTAGGACGTGACAACGTGCTGTTCCCTGGGCACAGCAGCTCCAGTTTCTCACACAGAGATCTGCTGTGATAAAAAAAAGAAGAGACACAATACAATACAGTACAATACGATACAGCTACCACCTACTACTATGACGACGATGACGACTTCTACTATTGCTTCTGCTGCTGCTTCACCAACTGCTATTTCTAGTGATTTTGAAACAACTAAAAATGATGATGGTGATGATGATAGTGATGGTGGTAATGACTATGATGATGATAAGAAAGAGAGAGAGAGAGAGAGAGAGAGAGAGACAGACAGACAGAGACAGAGACAGAACTCAGAACTCAAAACGTTTTTTTATTCAAGGATTAAGATTTTAGGCATAGCCTATTCTTCCAATCTGTCCTCGCTAATCTACATCTATTACAAATAGCACACACATAAATGAAAGGAAAAGGTTTTCATGCAGAAGGGTATACATAATGAAGAAAACAACCCCCCACCCCCACACCCACACCCACACCCGTGCACACATATGCATACACACACAGACGCTCGCGCGCGAGCGCACACACATACATACCCACACACGCACGCACACACACTGACAGCACCCCCTCCCTCCCCCCAAACACTAAGATTGACAGATGGATAGGACAGTGATTCAGAGAGAGAGACAGACAGACAGACAGAGAGAGAGAGAGAGAGAGAGAGAGAGAGAGAGAGAGAGAGAGAGAGATGTCATCAGTATAGAAGTTCCAGAAACATCCGAGTTTTCAAAAGGTACAGTACTGTCTCTGAAATCTACGTGTGGCAAGTGCAGCATACTACAGTGACTACCACCATCACCAATATTACTTGGACATTTGTCACGATTATGATAGAACGAAATGAATAGATTTATGCATGCATAAGAAATAGAAAAAGAAAAAAAAATGATGACAGAGAGTCAGAGAGAGAATGCAACTGCGAACGGTTTAATTGCATATCGGCCACTGACATCATTAGAGAGAGAAAAGGGAGAGAGAGAGATAGACAGACAGACAGACAGAGGGAGAGGAGAGGAAAGACGTGGGAGGGGGAGGGGGAAGAGGAGGATCCACCTCGAAGCATGACTGCAGCCATCATGCAGGAAGGATTTCCGCCAGTCTCAGCCATTGTCTGGCCTCCAACGTTTCCGATTGGACAGCACTGACCTTTCCCCTCGCACTCTGACCTTTGCCACGGAAGTCAACCGAAATGGAGGCACGCCTGACATGCAGCATGGAGGGGAAAGAGAGATTTGA
>NC_134878.1:1345000-1352500 GCF_041734735.1 Babylonia areolata | reverse complement strand
TTCAATCCAAAGGAAACATGCTTATCTATGTTCGTGAAAATGTTAGTTTCAAAACAACTGAATCATCCGAAAACCACCATGTTGAATCAGAAAGGATAGTAGTTGTTCAGAGTTTCTGGAGAGACGGTCAGATTTCGATTTCATGCTGGTTGTACACAACAAAGACAGACTGGGGAGAGAGGGACACTGGAGAGGGAAAGAGAGACAGAGAGGAGAGGGAAAGACAGGGACACTGCGAGTGAAAAAGAGTGAAAGAGAGGGACACTGGAGAGGGAAAGAGAGGGACACTGGAGAGGGAAAGAGAGGGGAGAAAAGGAAAGAGAGGGAAAAGAGGGACAATGGAGAGGGAAGAGAGGGAAAGAGGACACTGGAGAGGGACGGAGAGGGACACTGGAGGAGGAAAGAGAGGGAAGAAAAGGAAAGAGAGGGAACAGAGGGACAATGGAGAGGGAAGAGAGGGAAAGAGGACACTGGAGAGGGACGGAGAGGGACACTGGAGAAGGAAAGAGAGGGAAGAAAGGGAAAGAGAGGGAAGAGAGGGAAAGAGAGGGACACTGGGGAGGGAAAGAGAAGGACATTGGAGAGGGAAAGAGAAGGACATTGGAGAGGGAAAGAGAAGGACACTGGAGAGGGAAAGAGAAGGACACTGGAGAGGGAAAGAGAAGGAAAGAGAGGGACACTGGAGAGGGAAAGAGAAGGACATTGGAGAGGGAAAGAGAAGGACACTGGAGAGGGAAAGAGAGGGACACTGGAGAGGGAAAGAGAGGGACACTGAAGAGGGAAAGAGAGGGACACTGGAGAGGGAAAGAGAGGGACACTACAGAGGGAAAGAGAGGGACACAGGAGAGGGAAAGAGAGGGACACTGGAGAGGGAAAGAGAGGGAAAGAGAGGGACACTGGAGAGGGAAAGAGAAGGAAAGAGAGGGACACTGGAGAGGGAAAGAGAGGGACACTGGAGAGGGAAAGAGAGGGACACTGGAGAGGGAAAGAGAGGGACACTGGAGAGGGAAATAGAGGGACACTGAAGAGGGAAATAGAGGGACACTGGAGAGGGAAAGAGAGGGAAAGAGAGGGACACTGGAGAGGGAAAGAGAGGGACACTGAAGAGGGAAATAGAGGGACACTGGAGAGGGAAAGAGAGGGACACTGGAGAGGGAAAGAGAGGGACACTGGAGAGGGAAAGAGAGGGACACTGGAGAGGGACACTGGAGAGGGAAAGAGAGGGAAAGAGAGGGACACTGGAGAGGGAAAGAGAGGGACACTGGAGAGGGAAAGAGAGGGACACTGGAGAGGGAAAGAGAGGGACACTGGAGAGGGTAAGAGAGGGAAAGAGAGGGACACTGGAGAGGGAAAGAGAGGGACACTGGAGAGGGAAAGAGAGGGACACTGGAGAGGGAAAGAGAGGGAAAGAGAGGGACACTGGAGAGGGAAAGAGAGGGACACTGGAGAGGGAAAGAGAGGGACACTGGAGAGGGAAAGAGAGGGACACTGGAGAGGGACACTGGAGAGGGAAAGAGAGGGACACTGAAGAGGGAAAGAGAGGGACACTGAAGAGGGAAAGAGAGGGACACTGGAGAGGGAAAGAGAGGAAAAGAGAGGGACACTGAAGAGGGAAAGAGAGGGACATTGGAGAGGGAAAGAGAGGGACACTGGAGAGGCAAAGAGAGGGACACTGGAGAGGGAAAGAGAGGGACACTGGAGAGGGAAGAGAGGGAAAGAGAGGAATAGAGACGGAAGGCGAAGAAAAAAAGAAAGGTTGGAGAGGAGGAAACAAAATGCACGAATACCGCACGTGCTCGCGTGCGCGCGCGCGCGCGCACACACACACACACACACACACACACACACACACACACTCTCTCTCTCTCTCTCTAACATCAAAATTACATACGCATATACAGACGTAAGTACAAATGTTTATCTGCAATACAATAACGATATGAATAACAACAGGGACGAACTGTGGTGGAGAGCAGAAGGAAGAAGAGACAAGGGGAAAGTGGGGGAGGCTGACCCACAGAGACAGAGAGAGAGAGAGAGACAGAGAGAGACAGAGACAGAGAGACAGAAGGAGAGAGAGAGAGGGGGGGGGCAGACAGAGAGGCACAGACTGAGGCAAAGAGAGACAGACACAGACAGAGGGAGACAGAGAGGTATAAGATGAAAGAGTAATGGAGGAAGACAGACTGATTGATGGGATGACAAGTAGACAAGAGACAGTGACAAAGAAAGACAGACATCGTCACAGACACAGACATCGTCACAGACACAGACATCGTCACAGACACAGACACAGACATCGTCACAGACACAGACGTCACATACACAGACACAGACATCGTCACAGACACAGACGTCAAATACACAGACACAGACATGGACATCATCACATACACAGACACAGACATCGTCACATACACAGACACAGACATCGTCACATACACAGAGTGGGAAGAGGAGAGGGAAAGAAGGGAGGGGGTGAGGGGAGTCTCAGTGCAGTACGCCCTCCCCCCTCTTCACCTCTCCAGCAGACAGAAGAATAGGTGGAGGGGATGGAAGAGGAATCTTCCATGCAATGTCTCTTGAGGGGCTTTTCTTTCCTGTGCAGACATATGCCCCTACATCTTTTTCTCTCAGCATTTTCTGTCTGTCTGTCTGTCTGTGTGTCCATCTATCTGTTCGCCTGCCCGCTTGTCTATCTTCTGTCTGTGTGTGTGTCTGTCTGTTTGTCCCAATCCTCTCTCTCTGTCACCCTATGTGTCTGTCAGTTTGTCTGTCTGTCTGTCTGTTTGTCCCAATCCTCTCTCTCTGTCACCCTCTCTATGTGTCTGTCGGTTTGTCTGTCTGTCTGTTTGTCCCAATCCTTTCCCTCTGTCACCCTCCCTATTTGTCTGTCTGTCTGTTTGTCCGAATCCTCTCTCTCTGTCACCCTATGTGTCTGTCAGTTTGTCTGTCTGTCTGTCTGTTTGTCCCAATCCTCTCTCTCTGTCACCCTCTCTATGTGTCTGTCGGTTTGTCTGTCTGTCTGTTTGTCCCAATCCTTTCCCTCTGTCACCCTCCCTATTTGTCTGTCTGTCTGTTTGTCCGAATCCTCTCTCGCTGTCACCCTCTCTGTGTGTCTGTCTGTCTGTCTGTCTGTTTGTCCCAATCCTCTCTGTCACCCTCTCTATGTGTCTGTTTGTCTGCCTGTTTGTCCAAATCCTCTCTGTCATCCTCCCTGTGTGTCTGCCTGCTTGTCTGTCTGTCTGCCTGTTTGTCCCAATCCTCTCTCTGTGTCACCCTCCCTATGTGTCTGTCTGTTTGTCCCAATCCTCTCTCTCTGTCACCCTCCCTATGTGTCTGCCTGTCTGCCTGCTTGTCTGTCTGTCTGCCTGTTTGTCCCAATCCTCTCTCTCTGTCACCCTCCCTATGTGTCTGTCTGTCTGTCTGTTTGTCCCAATCCTCTCTCTGTGTCACCCTCCCTATGTGTCTGTCTGTTTGTCCCAATCCTCTCTCTCTGTCACCCTCCCTATGTGTCTGCCTGTCTGTCTGTTTGTCCCAATCCTCTCTCTCTGTCACCCTCTCTATGTGTCTGTCTGTCTGTCCCAATCCTCTCTCTCTGTCACCCTCTCTATGTGTCTGTCTGTTTGTCCCAATCCTCTCTCTCTGTCACCCTCCCTATGTGTCTGTCTGTTTGTCCCAATCCTCTCTCTCTGTCACTCTCCCTATGTGTGTCTGTCTGTTTGTCCCAATCCTCTCTCTCTGTGTCACCCTCCCTATGTGTCTGTCTGTTTGTCCCAATCCTCTCTCTGTGTCACTCTCCCTATGTGTGTCTGTCTGTTTGTCTGCCTGTCCCAATCCTCTCTCTCTGTCACCTTCCCTATGTGTCTGTCTGCCTGTCTGTCTGTCTGTCTCTACAGATGCACTGTGATGGTTGATGTATACATTTCTTTAACAGTGGGTTTTCAGTTAGCGAATTATCCTAAATAGTTTTTTTTCATAGTTATTTCTGCTGTGATTTGTCCCTGCGTGCTATCTATCGCTGTCGATCTATTGACAGTCACGGTTTCTGTGTTCTGACTTCTCTCTTCCCTCTCTCTCCCTCGTACTCTTCTCTCTCTCTCCTTCCCCACACCTCTCTGCCCAGATGCCATCTCTTGGGAAGGGGCAGCTGTGTGCATCCCTGTCTGGTCAGGCAAGAAAGGCCGAAGAGCTCAGAGTGAGAGAGAGAGAGAGAGAGAGAGAGAGAGAGAGAGAGAGAGAAACACACACACACACACACACACACACACACACACACACACACACACACACACACACACACACACACAGAGAAACAGAGAGAGAGAGAGAGAATCAGTGTAAGAGACAGAAAGTAAGAGAAAGAGTGAGAGTGATAAAGAGTAAGAAAGAGATAGAGAGAGAAAATGATAGTGAGAGAGAAAGAGAGAGTAATAGATCGAGAGAGAAGGAGAGAGAGGAAGCGAAAGAGAGAGAGAGAGAGGAAAAGAGAAAGAGAGTAATAGATCGAGAGTGAGCGAGGAGTGAGCGAGAGAGAGAGAGAGAGAGACAAAGGGAGAGGACAAAGAGGGACAGAGACAAAGAGAGAGGGATAGAGAGAGAGAACTCAAAGAGAGAGAGGGGGGGGGACAAAGAGAGAGGAAGAGAGGAGTGGATGAGGGAGTGGAGGGAGAGAGCTGACAGAAGAAGAGGATACTGAAGAGGTTGAGACTGTCTGCAATGGACTTATGACCTCTCTCTCTCTCTCTCTCTCTCTCTCTCTCTCTCATTCACTCCCCCCCTTCTCTCTAGCTCTCCCCCCCCCTTCCCTCATGTCTGTCTGTTTGGTTGCAAAGAATCAGAGTGCATATTTGCAGAATGCAGCCACATGAACAGATATCTATCAAACCTAAACGATACATAATTGTGAGAGATGTCCCAAATGAAAATGGTTAATTTCATAAACGTTTGTGTGTTTTGTGTGTGTGTGTGTGTTTGTTTTTTTTTTTTTGTGTGTGTGTCCGTGATTAGATTGCTGAGAATCATGCCTTTGATGTCACTTTTGGTGCAGTTGTCTCCCGATGCCCCCCTCCCCCCACCCTTCCCCCAAAAGGTTCACTACACTGAACTTTTGCCAAAATGATACACTTCCTCTGAATTCTCTGTCTCTCCACATCTCTTTGTCTGTGCGTGTGTGCTTGCCTTGCGTGCGTGAGTGTGCGCGTGCGAGTGTGTGTGTTTTCGTCCTGGTGGTTTTAAATTGAATGGGAAACAAAACTGTCCATTTGTTGGCACGTCTTGTTAAGTTGCTGTAGAGTCATGGAAATAGTTTGTGTGCGGGGAGGGAAGCCACTGAAATGAAGCAGTGCGCGAGATCTCCGTCTAGACACCAGGACTAACGGGACTCAAGTGGTAAAGCGTCAGTGGTGATGTGATGCCCCTGCCTCCACGCACGTAAGAACACACACACACACACACACACACACACACACACGAACATTCTCTCTCTGTTTTTACTGTCTCTGTCTTTCTATGTCTCTTTCTCTCCCATCTCACGCACCAATGCTCGCATGCACGCTAACATTCACATATTGACTCACTCATGCTCGGTCATCCGAAAAAAATTGTTCTGTTTTGTTCTCTCTCTCTCTCTCTCTCTCCGCTCTATCTCTCTCCCTCTCTCTACTCTGTCTCGTTTTCTCTGCCTCTGCCTCTCTCTCTCTCCCCACCTCTATCTCTCCCTCCCCCCTCTCTCCGTCTCTCTCTCTCGCTTTCTCTGCCTCTCTCTCTCCCTCTTTCTCTGCCTCTCTCTCTCTCCCTCTCTCCCTGTCTCGCTTTCTCTGCCTCTCTCTCCCCCCCTCTCTCTCTCTCCCTCTCTCTCTCCTCTCTCTGTCTCGCTTTCTCTGCCTCTCTCTCTCTCCCTCCTCTCTCTGTCTCGCTTTCTCTGCCTCTCTCTCTCTCTCCCCCTATCTCTCCCTCTCCCTCCTCTCTCTGTCTCGCTTTCTCTGCCTCTCTCTCTCTCCCCCTATCTCTCCCTCTCTCTCCTCTCTCTGTCTCGCTTTCTCTGCCTCTCTCTCTCTCTCCCTATCTCTCCCTCTCTCTCCTCTCTCGCTTTCTCTGCCTCTCTCTCTCTCCCTCTCTCTCCTCTCTCTGTCTCGCTTTCTCTGCCTCTCTCTCCCCCTCTCTCTCTGTCGCTTTCTCTGTCTCTCTCTCTACCCCGCTCTCTCCATTTCTCTCTCTCCCTCTCTATCTCTCCCGCTCTCCCTGTCTCGCTTTCTCTGCCTCTCTCTCTCTCTCTCCCCCTCTATCTCTCCCTCTCTGTCTCGCTTTCTCTGCCTCTCTCTCTCTCTCTCTCCCTCTGTCTCGCTTTCTCTGCCTCTCTCTCTCTATCTCTCCCTCTCTCTCCTCTCTGTCTCGCTTTCTCTGCCTCTCTATCTCTCCCTCTCTCTCCTCCCTCTGTCTCGCTTTCTCTGCCTCTCTCTCTCTATCTCTCCCTCTCTCTGTCTCGCTTTCTCTGCCTCTCTCTCTCTATCTCTCCCTCTCTCTCCTCTCTCTGTCTCGCTTTCTCTGCCTCTCTCTCTATCTCTCCCTCTCTCTCCTCTCTGTCTCGCTTTCTCTGCCTCTCTCTCTATCTCTCCCTCTCTCTCCTCTCTGTCTCGCTTTCTCTGCCTCTCTCACGCATGAGGCTGTGCAGTCACACAGACTCCCTCTCTCCTCTCTCTGTCCTTTGACGCAGTGATTATTTTCGATCATTTCATTCAATTTGATTTACACTTTGCAAGTCACGCATGTGTGTGTAAGTGTAAGTGTGTAAGCACAACTGTCCATGCTCTGTCTCTCTGGAGGACCTTCACGTGTCTGTGTGCACGTCTCGCCTCAAGGCCGCACAGTTTCCCTGACCGTTTTATCTGTCTGTCTGTATGACCGTCTACATGTCTGTGTATGTCTGATTGTGTGTGTGCATGTGTGTGTGTGTGTGTGTGTGTGTGTGTGTGTGTGTGTGTGTGTGCATCTATCTGTGTGACTGTGAGTATGTCAGACGAGCAGACCCTTCCCGTCCACACACTGTCCCGAACTACAGTGCCTTCCTGTGTAGACATCCTGCTCCGCTCCACATTTTCATTTCTCTCTGACAGTATCTTTCTGTATCTCTCTCTGTCTCTCTCTCTCTCTCTCTCTAAGTCTCTTTCTCTCTGTATGTATGTATGCATGTATGTGTGTGTGTGTGTGTGTGTGTGTGTGTGTGTGTGTATAACAATAACAACAATAATAATGTTTGTGACAGAAAGCGGGCGAGAGATAGGGGGAAGGAGAGAGATCGAGAGGGAGGGGGGAGAGAGAGAGGGGGGTGAGAGAGTGAGAGAGAGAGAGAGACAGAGACTAAGTTGAGAATCGTTCAGAGACAGAGAGACAGAGTTAAGAGAATCGTTCAGAGAGAGACAGACAGACAGAGTTAAGAGAATCGTTCAGAGAGAGACAGAGAGACAGAGTTAAGAGAATCGTTCAGAGAGAGACAGAGAG
>NC_134878.1:1335000-1340000 GCF_041734735.1 Babylonia areolata | reverse complement strand
AGGAATCAAGGGACTGCACTGCGGAACCTCTTGGACAGACAGAGAAACAGTGAGAATGGACAGACAGACAGACAGAGAATGGACAGACAGACAGACAGAATGGACAGACAGACAGACAGTATGGACAGACAGACAGACAGACAGAGAGAATGGAGAGACAGACAGAATGGACAGACAGACAGACAGAATGGACAGACAGACAGACAGAATGGACAGACAGACAGACAGACAGAGAGAATGGACAGACAGACAGACAGACAGAATGGACACACAGACAGAGAGAATGGACAGACAGACAGACAGACAGAATGGACAGACAGACAGAGAGAATGGACAGACAGAATGGACAGACAGACAGAGAGAATGGACAGACAGACAGACAGAGAGAATGGACAGACAGAGAGAATGGACAGACAGACAGACAGAGAAAAAGGACAGACAGACAGAATGGACAGAGAGACAGACAGACAGAGAGAAGGACAGACAGACAGAGAGAATGGACAGACAGACAGAAAGACAGAGAGAATGGACAGACAGACAGAGAGACAGAGAGAATGGACAGACAGAGAGAATGGACAGACAGACAGACAGAGAAAATGGACAGACAGACAGACAGACAGACAGACAGAGAAAATGGACAGACAGACAGACAGAATGGACAGACAGACAAACAGAATGGACAGACAGACAGACAGAGAGAATGGACAGACAGACAGACAGAATGGACAGACAGACAGAGAGAATGGACAGACAGACAGACAGAATGGACAGACAGACAGAGAAAATGGACAGACAGACAGAGAAAATGGACAGACAGACAGACAGAGAAAATGGACAGACAGACAGAGAGAGAGAGAATGGACAGACAGACAGACAGAGAGAATGGACACAGACAGACAGACAGAGAAAATGGATAGACAGACAGACAGAAAGAATGGACAGACAGACAGAGAAAATGGACAGACAGACAGAGAAAATGGACAGACAGACAGAGAGAATGGACAAACAGACAGACAGAGAGAATGGACAGACAGACAGACAGACAGACAGAGAGAATGGACAGATGGGGGTTAGAGTGGAGAAAGAAGGGGAGGGAACAAGGAGAAAGAGAGGGAGGGAGGAGGAGAAAGAGAGAGAAGCAGACACATACAGAGACGGGGGGAGAAAGGGGTGGGTGGGACAAAGGACAAGAGGGAAGGATGAAAAGAGAAATGGAGGGGAAGAACAAAGAGAGAAAAGAGAATGGATGAATGAATGAATGAATGAATGAATGAATATTTGAGGCTAATAGAACAAGCAACAATGCTCTTATTCATCCAGCCCTCAAAAGGAGAAAATTGAGAGAGAGAGAGGGGGGGGGGGGGTGGAAGACAGACAGACAGAGAGGGGGGGGGGGTATACAGACATAGACAGACAAAGACAGAGACACGAGAACAGCAGAGAGACAAACACAGTATCAGTATCAGTAGCTCAAGGAGGCGTCACTGCGTTCGGACAAATCCATATACGCTACACCACATCTGCCAAGCAGATGCCTGACCAGCAGCGTAACCCAACGCGCTTAGTCAGGCCTTGAGAAAAAAAAAATATATATATAAGCGTACATACATACATAAATAAATAATAATTATGACAAACACAACAGACCTACATGATGGACACAGAAAAGGGTGGCCACAGACAAAGTGACGGACAGGCAGACAATCACACAAATTAACACTGACAAAATGGAGAGAGGCAGGGAAGTTCCAGATTCAGTCCTAGAATTAACCAGTCTCAGCAGGGGAGGGGGTAGGGAGCTTGAAACGTGATGCCACAAGATGGGCAGGAAAGTGACACAGACGGATGAAGACAGAGAGAGAGACAGACAGAGAGAGAGAGAGAGAGAGAGAGAGAGAGAGAATGGCGAAGGTCAAAGAGCTGATGGATGGGCAAAGTGGGTGGAGGTGGAAAAGGGCGGAGGGAGGTGGGGATGACGGGGGGGGGGGGGCGAGGGGGACGGGGGGATTGTCGCGTCAGCCATGTAAAGATGATGTCACACACACACACACACACACACACACACACACACATTTCCACAATACACCTACACGTTACATCTAAAAGAAAGAATACCTTACACAATGCACATTTTACATTTACAAGAAAGAATGCCGTTTTCTGTTGCTGTTGTGCAAATTGTTTTGCAATGTCCCTTTGTTGTACGACCTAAGTCACGAAGACTCACGGAATATGTTTCACAGTGACCATGTACAATGCTTCTTTCCTGGGTCGTCGCATCCGTTATCCAGTACCTTTCAAACAGGTGTTGTATCCACACAAATAAAGCGTTTGTAATTTGTCACTGCCTCTGATATACCCCCGACACACACACACACACACACACACACACACACACACACACACACACACACACACACACACACACACACAGACACACACAGACACACACACATACACAGAGGGAAACAGTCAAGTGGAGAGAAGCAAAGTGATACAGAGAGGACTCAAGAGCAAGAATGTGTGTATGGGTGGATGGAAGACACAGAGAAGAAGAGGAAGAAGAAGAAGAAGAAGAAGACGAACAAGAAGAAGAAGAGAGCGACAGAGGTAGAGAGAGACTGACAGACAGAGAGTGGGGAGGAAGAAATAATGCGGGGGAGAAGGAAGGAGGAAGATTGAGAGAGAGTGTGTGTGTGAGACAGAGACAGAGAGAGAGAGAGAGAGTCAGAGAGAGACAGAAAGAGTCAGAGAGAGAGAGTCAGAGACAATAGAGGTTGACAGAATGAGAGACACAGACAATTTCTTCAGAGAGACAGAAAGAATGTCAGAGACAGAAAAAGTAGGGACAAGAGGAAATCCATGATAAGACACAAAGAAATGACTGTAGACAGACATACCAAATGTACAGACAGGCAGACACAAAGAAATGACTGTAGACAGACATACCAAATGTACAGACAGGCAGACACAAAGAAATGACTGTAGACAGACATACCAAATGTACAGACACAAAGAAATGACTGTAGACAGACATACCAAATGTACAGACACAAAGAAATGACTGTAGACAGACATACCAAATGTACAGACAGGCAGACACAAAGAAATGACTGTAGACAGACATACCAAATGTACAGACACAAAGAAATGACTGTAGACAGACATACCAAATGTACAGACAGGCAGACACAAAGAAATGACTGTAGACAGACATACCAAATGTACAGACAGGCAGACACAAAGAAATGACTGTAGACAGACATACCAAATGTACAGACAGGCAGACACAAAGAAATGACTGTAGACAGACATACCAAATGTACAGACAGGCAGACACAAAGAAATGACTGTAGACAGACATACCAAATGTACAGACAGGCAGACACAAAGAAATGACTGTAGACAGACATACCAAATGTACAGACACGAAGAAATGACTGTAGACAGACATACCAAGTGTACAGACAGGCAGACAGACAGACAGACAAACAGACAGATCGCAGAGGAGAGGGAAAAGTTCTCCGACACATGAATATTCTCAACAGGCGGAGTTTGAAACCTGACCGACGTGATTTGGGAATCTAATCTGGAAAAAAAAAGTGGAATAAGAGAGAGACAGACAGACAGAGAGAGGCAGACAGACAGACGGACAGAGACACAGAGAAAGAGAGAGAGATAGGACGGAGAAACAGACAGACAAACACACACACACACACACATACAGAGAGAGACAGACAGACAGATCGACAGAAACAGACAGGCAGAGGACAGAGTGAGAGAGAGAGAGACAGAGACAGAGACAGAGAGACAGAGAGAGAGAGAGAGAGAGAGAGAGAGAGAGAGATAACGATAATCAGATGAAGGCCAAATCCTCAAACCGGGGGAAGTCACATTTAGAAATTGAATCTAAAATTCAACGGAGTGAGAGAGAAAGAAAAAAAGAAAGAGACAGACAGAGAGAGACAGAGAGAGAACAGATATAATGGCGAGTGGGATGGATGATGAGGAAAGTTGGCAAGAGGGAGAGAGAGGGATGAGAGGGGTGTACGGGATGTGGGGGGAAAGGAAGGAGAGAGAGGGATGAGAGGGATGTACGGGATGTGGGGGGAAAGGAAGGAGAGAGAGGGGTGTACGGGATGTGGGGGGAAAGGAAGGAGAGAGAGGGATGAGAGGGATGTACGGGATGTGGGGGGAAAGGAAGGAGAGAGAGGGATGAGAGGGATGTACGGGATGTGGGGGGAAAGGAAGGAGATAGAGGGATGAGAGGGATGTACGGGATGTGGGGGGAAAGGAAGGAGATAGAGGGATGAGAGGGATGTACGGGATGTGGGGGGAAAGGAAGGAGAGAGAGGGATGAGAGGGATGTACGGGATGTGGGGGGAAAGGAAGGAGAGAGAGGGATGAGAGGGATGTACGGGATGTGGGGGGAAAGGAAGGAGAGAGAGGGATGAGAGGGGTGTACGGGATGTGGGGGGAAAGGAAGGAGAGAGAGGGGTGTACGGGATGTGGGGGGAAAGGAAGGAGAGAGAGGGGTGTACGGGATGTGGGGGGAAAGGAAGGAGAGAGAGGGATGTACGGGATGTACGGGATGTGGGGGGAAAGGAAGGAGAGAGAGGGATGTACGGGGTGTACGGGATGTGGGGGGAAAGGAAGGACAGAGAGGGATGAGAGGGATGTACGGGATGTGGGGGGAAAGGAAGGAGAGAGAGGGGTGTACGGGATGTGGGGGGAAAGGAAGGAGAGAGAGGGGTGTACGGGATGTGGGGGGAAAGGAAGGAGAGAGAGGGGTGTACGGGATGTGGGGGGAAAGGAAGGAGAGAGAGGGATGAGAGGGATGTACGGGATGTGGGGGGAAAGGAAGGAGAGAGAGGGGTGTAGGGATGTGGGGGGAAGGAAGGAGAGAGAGGGATGAGAGGGGTGTACGGGATGTGGGGGGAAAGGAAGGAGAGAGAGGGATGAGAGGGGTGTACGGGATGTGGGGGGAAAGGAAGGAGAGA